>NW_006436812.1:3345008-3380669 GCF_000325575.1 Pteropus alecto | reverse complement strand
GACATGGCTGCATCCGATTTGCTCTCTGCCCCGTGATTCCAGCTTCTACTCTCAATCTGTGCCGCTTCCCTCAAGAGGTAGGTAAGATCTGAAACTCCCCGCACCTGCCACACAGAGGCTTCCGCCAAGGTCTGTGCCACCTAATCCCAGGTGGTACTCCTAGAGGATGGCCCTGGGCTTCGTGTGTCCCAGCACAGCGCAGACATATAGGAACTCTTTTTGCAAGACTCACCCATCGCAAATGAGCTATTAGCATCCCCCATGACACCAAAAAGGAGGGAGGTGGGAGTAAAGAAGCCAAAAAAAAAAAAAGAGAAGCCTCACCTCGTTGCTCTCCAGGGAGGCCTCGCTGCTGACTCCGGGAGCTCTCGCCAGGCCCTCACTGCTGCTGCTGCTCCGCACGGCCCCAAGATGGGCACAGAAGGCCTGCTCTTCTGACAACAGTGAAGACAAGGACACCTAACTACAGTCTCATTCGCGGTGACTCCCCAGAGCCTGAGCTGTTTTATCCACAGCACTCATCAGCTCCGTGAACAGTTTACTGTGTTGTTTCATGCCGATTGCCTGGCCCGAGCCCTCTCCCCTACACACACAGGCAGAGTTTTTGACTGTTCTGTTCACTGGTAAATCCAAGCATCTAGAACTGCGCTTGGCACACAGGGCACTCGGTAAACAGCTGCCAAATGAATGATACATGTACCATAACGAAGACATTTCTCTGAGGGCTCACCAATCCAGAAGCTACACTTTTCTGGAACGACTGCCCTGGATCCTGCATGGAGACACTAGACTGGAATTTTCTCCTCTCCTGTCCCCATGCCAGATTCTTTGACTCTCCTAACGAGAGTCAGGGCTTTCTATCTCTTTTGCCCTCTCGTTCTTTCTCAACCGCTGGGCACGTTGCAGCACCAAGCCAGGGTAGGATAAGTGGGGGCGGGCACGCAGGAATCCCAAACCTGCCAAAGCCCCGAGCCAGGCAGTGCGGGGCACGGTGGGGTGGAGGTGGGCACATACCCCGGCTGCTGCTGCTGCTGCTCTCCACATCCCGGTCATTGATGGGGGAGGTGACATCCCTGTAGCAGAGGCCCCCTACTTCCAGGGGGTTGTCATCACTGCTGTTGAAGGTGACATAGCCCCGTGGAGGCACCTGCTCTGTGGACAGAATGGGGCATGTAAACCCACACGAACACAAAAGAGAAGACAAGTTCCTCCTGCCAAATGTGACTACTTCTTCTGGGACAGACCCGGCATGAAGGAAGACCCAGGGCCTGGGCAGGAAGGAAGGAGAACTGTATCTTCCTGTCCATTATCTCATCCACTCACTGCAGTAACTTGGACATACTGTTGTGTGCAGTTTGCAGGTGAGGAGACAGGCTCTGAGGGTTTGAAAGACCAGTCTCGTGTCCCATACCAAGTGCATGGTGGAGTCAGGACTGGTACTCATTCAGGCCTGGAGCCCTCTCCATCACACCAGGCTATTTCTTTTCCAAATGTGAACAGTAGGAAATGGTAAGCTGTGATTACAGACTCCTGAGCCAAGAAAAAACTATACCATTAGGTGTCCCTTTTAGCATGAAGCATTTAATCTCACACACCAGCCTTCGTGGACCCTGTGACTTTTCAACACAGGCATCTAGGGGTTTCCTCCTCAGGTCGGTCAACCCCAACCAAAAAAGCTCTGGCTGAGCAGGAAGGTAGGAGGCCCTGGACTAAAAATTAACTGCGGTGACACCAAGATATACAGCCTGTGAATGTATCTACCTGCAAGAAAACGGAGAAAGGGCAGAACGCAAACCAGAGTTTTATTCCTATTTTGCCCTGCCCCTGCCCCACAGAAAGTACACTTATTTGCACAAAACTGGCTAATGGGGCCATGGCTACCTTATTTTCTTCATATCTTTCTGTAGTTACCAAGACTTTTTATAATCAGCACATTTATCATTCAAAAAAAATTTTTCAATTTTTGGCAAATAGAATATATGAACTTACAGAAAATTCAAATATCACCAAAGCGTAGCAAGAAAAAACAAAACTCTCCTAAAGTGCCACAACCAAGAGTCAACTACCATCATTACTCTGGTGAATGTTCTTCCAGCCTTCTCTGTGGGTGCACAAAAAGAACTGTGTACAAATAGGCTTCCGCCATAGTATTACTGATAACTTGAAAGAATTCCACTTTTACAAAAGCATTTGTTGGACAGCTACACAGATTAATTACACCCTGCCCAGGGGTAAGACCCATCCTTCCTATGCCGCTACCATACCTCGGGGTGGGACAGGTAGCACAGACTCCTTAGAAGGAGCAGACTCTGCCACGCAAAAAGATAACAACTCAGCCAAATGTCCCAGAGCCATGTGCTTATGAGCTCATCAGACAGGATATGAACTGTACCCTCACCCTGTGGCAGGAGCTTGCCAGCAGCTGGGTGAGGGTACAGTTAGCCCACTCCCCAAAAATGTTGGAGAAGCTGGGCCTCCAGCTACAAACCTAGGACTCCTGCCAAGGGCCTTAGAACGGAGAATCAAATTACTCAGACACTCTTGACTGAAACATGGTCTCTGACGGAAAGTTGGTTTCTTCCAAACCCAGGCTTCAGAGGTGTACTTGCTTACAAGGAGGGCCCATCTACCCAGCCTACTAGGCCAGCAGCCTCGGCCTGGCCACTGATGAATAACAGGCATCAAAGGAAGATGTAACTCACACCTAAGTCTGATTACTTGGTCAGGCCAGAGCAAGAGAGTGAGCATCAAACCCAATTCACTCCAAGAACTGTCAGTGCCCCCCATGCTCCCCAAAATCATTGCACTTGACATTCAGGAGCTGACAACTTGAGAATGAACTAAAGAGATCTGGAAACTCAGGGTCTAGGATACTAGCCCACCAAGGGTATCATCTGACAATTCTCAGAGGGATCTGAGCATCAAATCCATCACCTGGAGAAAAGGACAAGAGTCATCCCTTGGCCTGGCCCAGAGGCACATCCATCTCAGGCTGGAAATGTGTTGAGTATTGTACCCAGGAGATGTGGCCAGAGACAGGAAGTGGGGCTCAAATGTCACACTGTCCCTGCACTAGCTGACTCACCACATGATGAATGAAATTTGAGCCTAGCTACATTTCTGCTGCTGGAGAGAAAGTTCCATTTGTAATTTTAACCAATGAAAAGGAAAATCAAAGGATAAACCCAAACACGAGAGCTAGCCAATAACTAATGTATTTCCATAATCGTCATCAATTTTGAGTTTTTGAGCAGCTACTCCCACCCAATGGCCCATATTTCAGGAGCCTGAGAGTTTTGGGTTCTTATCATGACAGAATCTTCAAATGCACTATCAAATAGCCATCAGGAATATGGAACGCTCACCATAGCCAGGCTGCTGAGTCTTGCCTCCAAGTCCAATAGCTGTGATCCTGGCCAAGGCCCGAGGCCCCTCGTGGATGCTGAGGCCCTTCTTCCGACACGGCCTCTGTCTCTGAGGAACAGGGCAGGATTCATCTGAAGAGCTCAGATCTTCATATTTTTCTGTGGGTCAAACATCGAAATTTAAACAATTTGTCCAGTGATGTATTAATTCACTAATTTTCATAGTAAACTGGAAGAAACTCATCATAATTAGTTTTCTTAAATGAAGAAGAAAAGTATGTTTCCTAGGACTTCACTTGTAAGAAATGCCACAATGGGCCAGTCCACTGCTGAGACAGAGTACAGGGACATCTGCAGGGACAGTAAGCTTACTAAACATGAGCTGAACTGAAAAAGTTTATCATGATGGGGGAGTCTAATTCATATTTCTTATTCCTCTCATCTGGGTTTATAGAATTTTTTATAAGAAGCATGTATTATGCTTACAATCATAAATTTTGTTCTAAGTTGAAATGATAAGATCCATCACTTCATATAGATATGGCAACATGACTCACAACTTCCAAGTAATTTTATATTCTCGACCTCAACCTGAACAGCTTCTTGGGAAACAAGTGCTACGTGAGGCTCTTGTGTGCTACATTTTAGGAAGTATTTCAATAGCACCCACCTGAGCTTAAATGCTCAGCATGCCCACAGCCATTACTATTTTATTGCTTTTCATCATTTTCCATATTTCATCATACCTAGAAGGCAAAATTCATGTATAAATTTGTATAAGGCTCCCATCTGATAAGATCTCACTTTGGAGCTGGTAAACCGGGTCGAAGTGCAGAAAAGCCCCTCATTATCGCTGCACACCACTGTGAGCTGGTGTTTATTACAAAACAATCCTGAGGCCAGGAAGGGAGCCGGGCAGAGCCAGGCCCTGGAAAGGAAGTGGGCCCACTCAGATGGGAACTGAGACCTCGACTGTCAGTGACTGCCCAGCAAACCAAGGACTTATTTACTGACCCAGGTTTCAAACTGGGGCCAGTGACCCAAGAGGACCACTCCCTCCTTTCCTCATTTAACTCACTTCCATCTGCTCCAGGATCTACGTCACCAGGAGACTGTGGTCCCATCCAAGCAAAAGATGGAGTCATAAAAAAATAAATGTACAAGGGAGGGGGAACCAAGGAGAAGGTGGCTCCATGAATCTAAACTTCCCAACACGTCCTCTCAAACCTGCATGAGTCAGCAAGAACCACAGACAGAATCTCACAAATCCCACACCTTTAACATGACCTAGACAGCAGAGAACGTCGCAAACTTCAAAGTTCCTGCTCCTGTGAGGAGCAGACAAACACCCCTTTCCAACAGAGTAATATCCGGCTCGCTCACCCCTATTCTCTGCAGGGAACAAAGCGGATCTGGGAAAAAACACACAGAAGAGAGGCAAGGGGAGAGAAGTGACAATGTCACCCCGGAAAGACAAAGTCCATTCTCCAGGCAAAAATACTGAAGAAGAATCCTAGTGGAGTGGAGCACAACCACAGGGAAGTGACTTAAGAATGCATGTGGGCCTCAGGGAGCAGTCAGAGGAGCAGCAGGCCTTCTGGGAGAGACACCTTCTGGAAACTGGGCAGCAAAGAGTAAAAAGCAAGCAGGAGAAGTTCAGCACCTGGTAAGACAAAACTGTATCAGAGAACACATGATGCTTGGTCTGACTATATCAAGGAAGAAAGAAAGAAGGGAAGGGAAGGGAGGGGAGGGAAGAGAGAAAAAAAGAAAGAAAGAAAGAGAAAGAAAGAAATAGAAAGAAAAGAAAAGAAAAGAAAAGAAAGGAAAAAGGAAAAGGAAAAGGAAAAGGGAAGAGAAGGGAAGGGGAGAAAGAAAGAAAAAAATAAGGCCATCCAGTAAAGAAACTGTCCTTGGACACTGGGGAGGAGGAGCTCCCGGACCAGGACTCACACGATAGCCAGGCCACTAAGCCCTGTCTGTGACATGCAGAAGCACCAGCAATCCTCACCTACATGCAAATACTCCACGGAACACACAGAAAATGAGAATCAAACACACAGCAAGTGAAAACGGCCCCTCCCTCCAAAACTCAACCAAAGAGGAATAAGCAGAAGAAAACTGTGACACTACACTCTGAACTGACGGAGCCTTCGATGGCATCTGAGACAGGAAAAACCACCTGAAATGGAAATTCAAAACACACACACGCACAAACACACCCACGCAGAATGGTGAGAAAAATGACTGTACTCGGGAAAGAAAGAGAGAAAAAGTCAAAATTTTTAAATGAAGACTAAATTACAAGGTGACCAAAGAACAGATCTGAATGGAAACTGAACCGGAAGTGTTGAAGAAAAGCACAAAAACAACCAAAGAATGAGATTAAGAAAAAAGTAAAAGGCATCAGAGAGAAATAATGGATGGAAGGCTGGCAAAATGAAAAATGACAAAAGAAAATAACCATTGAAACAGAAGAAACTTTTTAAAAGAAGAGCAGGGAAAAAACTATTTTGTAGACCTCTGTGTAAATAAGTTTGAAATCCTGGATAAAATGATTTCCTAGGAAAATATAGTTTACCAAAATTCACCCCAGTGAAATCAGAAAGCTTAAGCAGACCGATTTCTATAGAAGAAACAGACAACCTGTCAAGGGACCACTCCACAAAGAAAGACCAGATCTAGATGGTTTCACAGAGAATCCTACCAAACCTTCAAAGGCAATAGGGCACCAATGCTGCAAAAAAATTGTTTTGGAGCGCAAAAAGGAAGGAAGAAAAACTTCCAAATTCTTTTTTACGAAGCAAATATAATATTGATACCTAAGAAGACAGAAAAGCAAAATCATAGACCATTATTATGTATGAATGAATAGTCATACAAAACACTAAATAAAACATTAGCAATCAGAATATAACACCGTATTTAAGAAAAAAATACACCACATAGGATTTATGCCAAGAATGTAGAGTTAATTTATTATTAGGGAATTCATTAATATACCATATTAATAGATCTAAGGAGAAATTTCATAATCATCTCCATAGATGTTGAAAAAGCCTTTGAAAAAATTCAACACTATTCCTGTAAAAAAATACTCAAGAATATAAGAAATAACAGATACTTTCTTAACATGATAAATTATATGCACATCTTACTCTTAAAGCCAGCATCTGACTTAATGTGGCATTTCCGCTAAGGTCAGGACCCAGTGAATGTCCGCTATCTCCACTATATTCAACATCACACTAGAAGTATTAGCCAATGCAACTGAACAAAAGAAATGAAAGGTGTAAAAATCAGAAAAAGAAGTAAATCTATCTCCATTTGCAGATTATATGGGAGTATACCTGGAAAACCCTAGAGAATAAATAAATAAAACTAACTCAAACAATGAAAGGATTCAGTAAGGCAGCAGAACATAAAATTGGTATACAGACATCAATAGCCTTTATATTCACAAACGATAAGCAGTTATAGGATATTATGGTAGTGAAATCCCACTTACAATAGCAACAAAGAGAATCAAATACTTAGGCATATACTTAAGTTATATGCAAAACATATCTAAGGAAAAATTTCAAACCTTCCTGTAAGATAGAAAAGTACACTTGAACAAGCACATTCCTTGTTGTTAGATAAGACAACTCAACAACATAAAGGGGGATAGTTAATTTCTAAATCTGTCGCAATCTCAATATCAACATGCTGTTTTTAAGGAGCTAGATGAGCTGACACTCAAGTTCATACAAGAAAAAAAAAAAGCAATAGCTAAGAACACACTGAAAGAGGTAACCTATGATAAAGACTAGCCCCAGTAGATAGTAAAACATATTACAAAAAGCCTCTATAACTAAAGCAGTGTAGTTCTGGCGTGTGAATAGACAGACCAGATATAGACAGGAAGTGTACAGAACAAATGAAAATTTCACATGTGTGACAAAGGTCTCTCAGATCACTAGGTCAAAGCTGGACTTTTAAATAAATAATGCTAGGACAACTAGGTAGCCATTTGAAAAAACCATACTTTAGACTATACATGAAAATAAAAGCGTAAATGGGTCAGAGATCTAAATGTAAAAAATGAAACCATGTCACTACTAGAAGAAAACATGGGTGAATTCTTGCACATCCAGGGCAGAAGGAGATATTCTATGAATCAAAATCCAGAGGCAATAAAAGATTGATGAATTTGACTATATAAAATTAAACATTTTTATGGCAACAAACACCATAAGCAAAGTCAAGAAACAAAAACCAGAAGTTAGCCCCTTCATGGGGCTGCCCTCCTATCTCTAGGTGGGCACATGCCCGCATCCTATGTACCTGCATTCAGTCTGGCAGGTCCCACATCCTCTCCCATTAGACAAGAGGGTCTCAACCCTGACTGCACAATGGAGTCATGGGCGGGGGATGGGAGGGTAGGGACGGTGGGGCGGTGGAGCAGCGGGTAGGCCTCCAGCAGAAGGTAAGGTTGCAGAGGCAGGTACCTGGGTTCCGATAGAGACTCTTGGGCAGAGAAGGCGAGTGAGCATCTATCAATCCCACTATCTTCATGTGTCCATACTGCTTGGCCAGCATTCGGGCTGTGGCCCCACTGTGGTCTTTTGTGTCCACTTTGACCCCCTGTGACAGTTGGTAAAAGAACAAGAGTTAGGAACCTCCCCTGCAAAGCACTCTCACTTTCTGGGCTGCGGACCCAGGAGAAGAAGTGCACTGGTTTCTTACCCAGGTCTGCGCCTAGGGTACTCTAAAACCCCACACTTGGGGAGAAAGAGGTGAGGGCCTGTGTGGTCTCTCACTCTCACTGCTAAGAGTAAGTAGGGGCGTGGGGAGGGGCTTGCTGGCTCTTCAAATAAGGCAGTAATCCTTCCATTTTGCAGATGGGGCAGCTCTCTAGTTCATTCTCATTTGGCTTTCAGCTGCCCTGGGGCAGGCAGATATTTAAAATTTAAAGCAGGAGGCAGTCAGGTACTCCAGGTAAGGAAGGACAAATTCAGGCCACTGTGCAGTGCAGGAGAGCTCGTCTTCCCCCTTGCGTGTATCTACCTCGCTTCACTTCTTTTCACACAGAAAACTGGAGACAACGGATTCGCTAGAGAAGCAGCCTTTAAAAATCATAATCAGAATGAGAACCCCACTGTTCTGAAACAGAATTTGGTAATTTTTATCGTAAGCCCTAAAAGGTATTTATAGTCTTCAGCCCAACAATTCCACTTCTGTGACTCTATCCTAAGGAAATAACCGCAAACACAGAAAGCTTTTGCACAAAGATGTTTAGCACAACATATCTGTAATAATGAAAACCCAGAGACAACTTAAATGGTCAGGCGTAGAGAGTCTGCCATGTTACTGTCATAGATGCTGGTATTTACAAATAATTTGTTAACAAAGTTTTAAAAAGAACCATAGACAAAACTATATACATTCCAACTGCAGCAACATAGACAAAACAAAAAAGTGTACAAAAAGCACTATGGGAAGGAAATATGCCCAAATTGTTAATATTATTTTTAAGGAGGGACATAATGGGGTGTTTTCCCATCTTCCTTCTAAATTTTCTAAATTTACTAATATGAACATGTCAACTTTTGAAACTGGAAAAGCCCAATAAGCTTTCTATTTTCAAAGCTTCAACCACGTGATCTCATACGTGAAGGTGAGACTATTGGAGCTCAGTGCTCTGGATGGCAAATCGGCAAGAGGCAGTTAAAACATTAAAAGCACATATACCCCTCGACACAGCAATTCTACTTTTAGAAAATTAACCCCAGGAAATAAAATAATTAAGGACATACAGTAACATTTAGGCTCTTTCCTGCAGCACTGTGAAAACTGGAAAAGAAACTAAAATAGGGATTTAGTGAAAAAAAGTGAGAACGCATCTATATAAAATGGAATAAAAATGGAATACCGCCCACTGATTTATGACAGGTCCAAGTGTATTAGTAACATGAACACGGGTGCATAAGGATCATTAAGAGAAAAAAATATTACAAAACATTTTGAATAACAGGATTCCGCTTTGACCTAAAATATATATAAATAGGATGTGGTTCCATAGTGTAGCAGTTAGCACGTCTGGTTTACACGCAGAAGGTCCTGGGTTCACGCCCCAGTGGAGCCACGGTCCATGGTCTACGGCCATGCCACCCTGAACAAACTCGATGTCTGATCTCGGAAGCAAAGCATGGTCAGGCCTGGTTAGTACTGGATGGGAGACCACCTAGGAAGACCAGGTGCTGTAGGCATAAATAATAATAAACAAGAGAAAAAAAACACACACACAACAGAATAGAAAATTGCAAATTTTCTAAATTAATATATTTACATCATTTTGTGTGCAACTAAATATTAATATACTTTCCATCATTTTATCTATATTTCAAGAAGTTTATATGTTCAAATTCTTGAGAAAACAGGACAGTGCCTAATTTGGGGGTTGCCTTATGTTCAGGCTTATACAGCAGTTTTTAAAACTAAGATCAATTGACAGTCTTGGCTGAGCCCAGTACAGAGGGTGAGTATTACACTATGATCTGCATTTTACAAGAGCCTAACGAGCTTTACTTTCTATAATCCCTACTTTCCAGAGCTCTGGTTACAAATCAACTGTGAAATATTCAGCCTTGAAAGATAATTTCTAGGGGGTTGGGGGAGGGAGAATTGGATGAGGGTGGTCAAAAGGCACAAATGTTCAATTACAAGATAATAAGTGCTCAGGTGTAATGTGCAACACAAGGGCTAGAGTTAACACTACTGTACGATATATGGAAAAGTTAAGAGTAAACATATATGTGTTATCTGTATGATGATGGACATTAACTAAACTTACTGTGACGATCATTTCATGATGTTCCTAAGTCAAATTGTTGTGCAGTACCACTCCCTAAATTTATACAGTAAGTCAATTATATTTCAATAAAACTAAGGAGATAATTTCTAATTTCAGTTTGACAGAAGAAACCCAAAGGTTTCAACCCAAACAAACAATGCCATCTTCACTATAGAGTTTTAACTAGTACATTTTTAAGCCTGGAAGACTTCAACTTCTAAATACTAAATACTAAAATAATACTATTCCTTAGTAAGAAATGAGGAAGAAGAGAATCGAGAACAAGGTCCCTGAGGTGAGGGAAGAAAATATTAGAACTTCTGTGTATTTATTTATGCTTTAAATGTTTTTTGATTTTTCTTCCTATATTATAATACACATAATATATTACTAGAGAAGTACATCATCAAATTCATTGCAAAAAAATTCGAGACCGTACACCAGTATTACAGGGAGGGAGGGGGCACTCATGAGATGGAGGGCGGCTGGATCAACTCTCAGCCCCCTCCTAAAAGAGGCCCAAACACACCCTGTCCAGATTGAGCTGCTGCAGCCTGGCCCCCCTGGGAAGAAGGGACATGGGATGCAAGGAAAGCAAGCACAGCCTTCTCCTCCCCTGGCAAAGACCACGGGGTGCCACGCCTCGTCCACCTCTCCATCTCCAAGAATAGTGCCCGGCTCTGGAGGGGCAGGTCAGGAGACCAGTGGGCCCATCCCTCTGGCTCCCTTTGGTTTAAAGACCTGGCCCACCAGCCATGCACTCCAAGCCGTCCCCACCATCCATCTCAGCCAGACAGCGATTGCTTGGTAGTGACTGACACCTTTGATTCCTGATTAGTGTGCCGGAGGCAGAGCTTACTGCTGATCTCCTGAGTTTGATAACTGTATATTACGGAAGAGAAAATTGTTTTTAAGAAATACATATAAAAGTATTCAGGGTAGCAGAGGCATTATGTCAGCAACTTACTTTCAAATGGTTCTAAAAAGATTATATGTATATAGAGACTTATGAAATGTTAATATTGGGGAATCTAGCAAAGGTATGCAAATTCTCTATACTATTTTGCGATGTTTAAGTCTGAAATTATTTCAAAGTTTAAAATTTTTTTAATTTTCCAAAAGAAATTCAATACAATTTGTTTTCCTTCAATACAAGTTGCCTACATACAATCTCAGGCCCAGCAGGGGAATACAGGAACCAAGGGTAATGAGGACGTAAGGTACACAATAGTAAAGTCTCTGACTTTCCAATACGTTTTCTGTTTTAAAAATTACATAAGTGACTGTCTCTTACGAGTTCCAATTCTATCATATTTAAAGTCAGGCTCTAAACTCAGAAGTAGACGTTATGCTTTTTACAGTTCTGGGCTTTTACTCAGCTCTTTTTTTTTTTTTTAATTAAAGTTATTGGGGTAACATTGGTTAATAAGATTATATAAGTGGCAAGTGTATAATTCTATAATAAATCGTTTGTGTGCTCACAATCCAAAGTCTAGTCTCCTTCCAATACCACATATTTGACCCCCTTTACCATCTTCAACTTCTCCCCACCCCCATTTCCCTCTGATAACCACCATACCATTGTCTGCATCTATGAAGTTTTTTAGTTTTATTTGTTTGTTGCTTTGTTTTATATCCCATATAAACAACAAAACAATCCAAGTAAAAAGTGGGCAGAGGACCTGAACAGACACTTTTCCCAAGAAAACATATAAATGGCCAACAGATATGAAAAGATGCTCAACTTCACTAGCTTTAAGGGAAATGCAAATCGAAACCACAATGAAATACACCTGTTAGAACAGCTATACTCAACAAGAAATAACAAGTGTTGGCAAGGATATGGAGTAAAAGGACCCCCTCACACACTGCTGGTGAGTATGCAAATTGGTATGGCCACCATGAAAATAGTATGAAGGTTTCTCGTAAAAAATTTAGAGCTACCATAAGACCCAACAAGCCCTTTTCTGGGTATCTAACCATCTATTCTTGACTCTAGGTTATATCTTAAGGATCCTAGTTGGTGTCAGTGAACTTACCTTCAAAGAATAATTATTTGCAGAAAAGGGAACCCAAATGGCTGATAATATATGAAAAGATGCTCTGCCTCATCAGAAATCTGGAAGAGTAAAAATCAACAGGAGACAGCTCATCTGATACCATATAGCAAGTGTTATTGTGGGTGTGGGAGACAGGGGCTATAAAACACTATTGGAAGTGTGTAAACTGGGACAACTATGGAGGAAAGCAAGTTAACGCGCTCTAGTGTAGCTAAACCCACTCTACACACCAGTTCTACTTTGAAGAATACAGGCTGATCTCCTAGAGAAATCCCTTCACATGTACTTGAGAAGACAGGTAAAAACTGTGAACTCCAGCACTGTTAGGAATACCAAAGGGGACACAACTTAAATGGCTGATAAAAAAGGAATAGATAAATGCAATATATTCATACCTTCGATAAACAGAGCTGTTAAAGTGAGTAAATGACATCTATATGTACCAACACTGCTGAATGACACATACAGTCTGGTATATTATTTATATAAATTTTTAAAATATATAAAACAAGTCTATGCATTGCTTAAGGACACACAATATGTGATGAAAGCATCAAAATCAGGGATAGGAAAGGTACAGACCAGCATTTGGATAGTGGCGATCTCTGGGCCATATGGGTTAGTTATATTATCTTTTGTACTCTTTGGTATGTTTAAAGTACTTCATAATTTAAGATTCATAATTCTTGCTGCATTAAAAAAAGTGTCAGTTGGCACAACATGCTCTTCGGATGGCAATTAGGCAATAATCATCTTAAGAATGTACTTACACGTCACCCTTCTACCTTTAGTACTGAACTATACAGAGTGGGTCCCATACGAATGCAGAAATACATGTGCACAGATATTCTCCACAGCACTGTGTACAACAGCGAATGGTTGACAACGATTCAAGTCTATCTGCAGACTAAAGAAACTCTGATTGAACCCTACAAGGGAGCACTATGCCATCACAGAGAGAGAAAGAGCGGGGGAGGGAGCAAGAATGTAGCGGGGGTGGTAGGGAAGGAGGAGAGAGCTTTACAAAATACACTGATATAGAACAAACTCCGGAAGAGACAGTTAAGTTTGTTTGTTTGTTTGTTTAAAACAAGACGGGGAGCAGTCTGGGAAGAGCGACCAAGAGACTGAGGCAAAGGCTGAAGGCAGGCTCACTGTATACCTTCTGTCTTATCCCCATTTTTACCATGTAAATGTACTGTCCCCAAGTTATTTTTTAAAAAGAGATAGGATGATGATATTTTATTACTCTAAAGTTCCCACCAATAAGTAAGAAAAAATATAACTATCAATAGAAAATTGGGCCCAAAACACAAAGGGACAATTCATGAAAGAAATACGAATGGCCAATAAATATATTTTTAAATGTTCAACCTCACTAGTAAGAACAAACCAAAATTAGATGCCATTTTTTTCCCACCAGATTGGGAAAAACTTAAGATGGGTAACCTCAAGCAAGGGCTAGTGAGGACATGAGAAAATGAGCGCCTACATATACTACTGGTGGGAAGGACAACAGACACAACCTTTTTAGTGGGAGTTTGTTAGGACTTTACATATAAATTAAATATTTCCCCCATTGGATTTTTTGAACAACTTTATTAAGATATGATTCACATACATGCAATTCGCCCACTTAGTGTACAATTCAATGGTGTATAACTATCATCACAATCAATTTCAGAAAATGTTTATCACTCTAAATAGAAATCCTGTAATCCTGTACTCCTTAACCATCATCCTCTCCCCAGTCTTCCCATTCCCCTCCCCCAGTCCTAGGCAACTGCTAATCTACTTCTGTCTCTATAGACTTGCTTATTCTGGACATTTCATAAAAAAGGAAATCACAGAACATGTGGTCTTTTGCATCTGGCTTCTTTCACTTAGCATAACATTGTCAAGGTTCGTCCTTGCAGCACCAGTTCTTCATTTCTTTTTATGCCCAAATAATATTCCATTGTGTGGATATTACATACTTTATTTATCCACTTAACGGTTGATGGACGTTTGGGTTGTTTCCACCCTTTGGTTATTATGAATTACACTGCCAGGGATATTTGTCTTTAAGTTTTTGCATAGATCTGTTTTTAATTCTCTGGGGTACACACCTAGGAGTGGAACTGCAGGGTCACCTGGCAACTATATTTAACTGTTTGAACAGACTGTTTTCCAAAGAGGCTGCATCATTTACATTTATATCAACAGTGTATGTGGGTTCCAATTTCTACACATCCTCACCATCTCTTGTTTTTATCCATTGTTTTTTTCATTACAGACTTTCTAGTTTTGGTTTGCATTTCCCTGATGACTAATGATGTCAAGCATTTTTTCATATGCTTACTGGCCATCTGTATAGTTTCTTTGGAGAAATGTCTATTCGAATCCTTTGCCCATCTTTTAATTGTGTTTTTACTAGGACCTATTAAACTTAAAATGTGAGCAGCAGCAATAGAAATAGAGTATACAGAAATAACTGTATGCATGCTAAAGCTGTATGTACAAAGATATTCCCTGAAGCATTGGTTATAACTGCAAAACGTTGGAAACCTTAAATTTCTACTAATAAAGAACTGATTGAATTCATAATCAGTGAATTCACTATGACCCACACAGCTATTCCAGAAGCTCCTGATCCCAGAGATGCAGTAGCAGCCACTGGCTGGGAGAGCTGCATGGAGACTGCTTTATAGTAACTATGGAACAGATTATACATGGAATACTGTACAAGGCTCAGATGTCTTTGGTACATTTAAGTGATTTTTTAAAAGCTGCAGAGCAAATATTTAGTAGAATCCCACTTTGCAGGTATCTATTGACATACCTTCTAAGCAGAGGAAAAGTCCTGGGGTGTCTCTTTATCAAACCCAATGGGCATCTTGGGGAGGAGTAGGGAGTGGTTAAAAAGGGAGGAAGATCTTTGCCTTCTCACTCTACATAATTTTTTTAAGTAATGGGATAATGAGTGCTATTTACAGTTTAAAATAGATTTCCCATACTTTTCAAATAATAGTATTTTCAAAATTCTTACAAAAACAGGTTTCTATTTTTACTCACCACTGTACCCCTAAATACCTAAGTGCCACTCAACACTTGGTATCAATAGATATAAAATGAAAATGTACTGAATATATGAAGAGCAGTTATTTCTGTGTAGCAGAAAATTGTTATAGTTTATACTTCAGTGATATAATTCCTCATTTGCTATGACTTAAATTATAAGCTAATAAAGAGGGTCACTTACATAATTCAGAAAATACTGCACAATTATTTCATGGCCAGCAGCAGCTGCTTCCATCAAAGGAGTGAATCCATATGTTGGCTCCCTGCAAGACAGAGGCCACAATGCAATGATTAACAGAAAGAAGTTCTACCAAGGAGACACTTCCTTGCTGTAGACAAAACCAAGCTGACACAAAGTCACCCAACCTGAAGTGTAGAGGTCTCTCTCTTGCAAGAATTAATGGGGAGATGAGAAAAATTCTTATTTACACATCAGCCTCATGAACTTTTCTGGTTTCTACTTCTCTAGTTTTTGTCCTAAAGACAATTTCTCTCCCTATCATCCCTCCTTCTAATCTGTTTGTACCCACTATCTCAAATCTGCATATGAATCCCCAGCAAAAGGCTGTGGCCTTTTACTGCTCACGGAAAGCTAATGTCTTCCATCCACCTCCTCATGCCCTCCAGGAACGCCCCCAGGACTAATAATCTACCCTCTCCTTACTACATCTGGTACCTGATGCTTATTTTTGGTGCTTGGTTAGGGTTAACTCTGCACCGTCTTCAGAGTACTCCCTACCCCTCATTTCTTTCATGCTGGTCTAGAACACAGGAACCAAATTGAATACTGGAATTCATCCATTCCAAGACACACCATTTTCACATTTTAACATCTCTGAAGTCAGAATGTGTCTTAAAATCCATGGGCAAGTTGCATTTTAATTAGTAGCATTTTTTTCTTTCTTAGTGACACATAAAGCTTGGTGTGCCTCACAATGGATGACATCATCCAGAGAGCGTGCAGTGCCAGTTGGATGCTGTGTTGAAAGGGATCATCATGGCATGCTTTAGACAATATCCCTTCCAGCTTATAAAACTCATGAATGTTTTCAAAGCATTACTTCACCTGATGTATACAAAAGGTGAGGAGAGCAGAATTAGCATTTAATGCATGTCAATTAAGTGCCATTCGCTATGTTAGATATGACAGAACATGTAATTCTTCTAATAACTCTATGACATAAGTATTGCTATCCCCAGTTTTCAGGAAGAAAATGAGGCTGAGAGAGTTTAAAGTGCTGCATCCAATGTCACCTGACAGATGGGTGAAAAGGCCAGGGTTAACCCTAGGCCTACTGCACCTGGGCGGGACTGTCCCTTCTGCCCCTTTGTCTGAACCCCTCCTACTGAGGAAGGAGATTTCCTGACTCTGGCCTGTAGCTGCCTCTACAGCTGCCCTCCTCAGAGTGAGATATGACACACCCACTCCTATGGCCACTTAAGACCTGTAATCACCTCACGTTGGCATTCGCTCCACTGTCCAAAAGGAACTTAACCATCTGCTGATGCCCAGCACTGGTGCAGTGGAAGAGAGCCGTCCAGCCTTGAATGTCCTTCATTTCTAGCTCAGCACCTTGCTTCAAGAGAATACAGAATGCTTGTTACAGCCTCATCTCCTGTGCGTGGGGTGGGCGCCCTCCAGGCCATCATGCTGAAAGAATCAAAGTGATTACACACGCACGCACATCATGGATTACAGTGGTTCATGTTTCTGCCAGAGCGGCCAGGGAGCCCCTCAGGATTCTGGGCCTGCGTCCCCTCGTAGCTCACCTGGAGGAGAAAGTAGGCGATGCTCTCGTTGCCACAGCTGGAAGCCAGCATCAATGGAGTCTGCCCTTCTGGGGTCGGCACATTCACACTCACCCCCGCCTCGAGTAGCAGGTGCACGATGGTATCATGTCCAATGTAGGAGGCATACATCAGCGGGGTCCAGCCACCACCATTCTTCTTATTCAAATCTAACTCTCTCCTAAACAAACGTAAGATATGCTAGACAAGCCCAGCCGTCTCACCTGTAGGGTTTGCCAAAGCCGGCAGTGAGGCCAGGGATGCTGCTCAACATCCGACAGTGCACAGGACGGCCCCCACCACAGAGTGATCTGATTTTTAGTAGTGCCAAGGTCGAAAGACCCTGACCTGGAGCCTTGACTACCTTTCACCAATAGACCACAGTCTGCTTGTCCAGCGTTGGGGGAGAGAAAAGAGGACTTTGTCACCTAACCCTATAGAAACATTCTTGGAAAATCTGTGACTAAATAATCCTATCTTTCTCACCGATTTCCATTAAAATTCTAGAAAAGCGTTTCCCACAGGAAAAAACAAATGAGGGCTTCCCAACCCTGGATTTGGGGTTGGGGGATGGAAATAACACCCACTTCCAGAAGCATACTGCATAATTCATGCCTCCCAGCCTTTCCTCTTCCACAGTCCCGCCTCCAGCGGAGCTAACAATTACCAATCAATCCACACAGCTTGTGCCCCTCGTAGGTTTACACACATTAAGCCATACCAGACACTTATTTACCATTCACTAGCATCTTTTGACTCTGGGATGCCCACAAAGCCATTCCGGAAGGTCCTGATTCCAGAAATGCAGTAGCAGCCACTGGCTGGGAGAGCTGCACAGAGACCATTTCATCCTCACCACCCAAATCACTACTCATTGATGGAATGCTCAATTCCAAATGGAGAGTGGGGAGCCATACTCTGAGCAGAGCATCCCTGAGGCTCTCTCACCTCCCCTCAGCGCAATTTTCCCTTCTCCAACTCCTTGGGTCCCTAGTCTGTCTTACTGTGAGCAAGCCTCAGGCTCAGCTAGTGTCACAATCCCATCTAGAAAACAAACACTTCCCTCTTCTCCTCCGTGGAGCCGTTCTGGACTGTGCATTTTACCAGCAAGCCCAAAGGCTTAAAAGCCCAAGAATGCCAAAGGAATAGTTATATCTGGGGTCTTGGGGACCTCGTGAGGGAGATGTGCTGCCTACGTACCTGGCTAAACATTCTCAAGGCCGCCTGATACAAGAGTATGATGGATTATCCCTCACCATAGTGCACTTAAACTTGACTGGCCAGGTATTTATAAGTGATGGCTATGACTTGGGAACCGGAAACCTAATGCTTCCACGAGGCTTGGCTTTGGCACCCCAGGAACTGGAAAAGACATATATAGGTATGGATATAGATTGTTTCTCTAAGTTATCAATGAGAAATGGAAATGTGAGTAAAATGTGTGGAAGACATAAGGGAGTGGAAGCAAGGAGATGAATTCTTTTCCAAAAATTACAGTAGGTATCATATTGTACTATGAACAAGACATAGCCAAGGGCCACTGCTGTTGTATCGGACTTAATATATGTATAAGATTAATAAAAACAGTATGTGTGCACTTAGTTCAGGTGGCAATCCTCCAGAGGGGCAGAGGGACCCTGTTGCTTCCCTCTCTCTATGGCAGAAGCTGGAAGAGAGAGGAAGGCATGAGGGATTAAAATAAATCCCTTGAGAAAAGAAGGTCATGGAGAATCACCTTCTATCTTTATTTTTGTTGAGCATTTCTGCAATTAGTAAAATCCATAAAATTAATCTGGTCAAAGTATGGCAGAAATGTTTCTAAGCCTATGAAAAAAATTTAAAGCAATTTTTTCTTCTTAGGAATAAAAACTGCCTCCCTCAGCTGAATCCAGCATAAATCAATATTGACAACTGCTCGAGATTAGCAAGGTTAATCTAGGCCATATGTATTAAACATCTACGACTGCATGCGAGGCCCTGTTAGCTTAGTAATATCTCTATATGGGAGCTGAAGCCATTGAGACAGTTTCTCAAAACTAAGGAGGAGAAACAATTTCCCAAGATCTCTTACCGCTGCACACATTCCTTCACCACTTCATACTGGCCGATGGAAGCAGCTGTGTGGAGATCCAAGGGGACGGCCAGCTCCTCCCAGCTGACCTGTGCACCCAGCCCATGCCACATGGACAAGCTGCGGGTCAGGAGTTCCGGTTCACTGGCTTCATCGCTGAGCTCCGACATCACTGTGGAGGGAGGCCCAGGGGATAGGTCTTTCCTTCCTGGTGGTTCCAAGGAATGAAACAGAACGGTCATACCCCTACCTGCAGTAGGCAGCTATGTCACTCTCCTAGCAGACTGCTACCCAATGCAGTCAACTTCTGGGGCTGACTTAGAAGACTTTTTGTATGGTTTAAATATTAAATATTATGAAAAAGAAGAGCCTATATGGTATATATTTTCCTTCACCAATCTTTACGCCCCACATTCTAGGAATAGAATTCTCCAGAAACTCAAGAAGCCTAACAATCTCCTGGATGGGGAGTAAAGAAATGCCAATTGGGTCAGTGAACCAAATCAGCTCTTGGGTATGGTGGGAAAGAACTCAGGATTTGGAGTCAGATTAAAATTTGGCTCTGCTCTTGCATCTCTGATCTCTAGCTCCTCACTGTCTAAGGGGAACATATCTCAAAGGGCTGCTGATAAAGACACATGGAAGAATGGGTAAACAAAGTGGCATATTCGTATGATGGAATACTACTCAGCAATAAGCAGAAGGAACAGTCGATACACATAACACACGAACCAATCTCAAATACGCTGTGCTAACAGCCAGTCTCAAAAGACTAACTACTGTATGATTCCATTCATATGACTTTCCGGAAAAAATAAAGAGTTGGAGGACAGATCAGCACTACCAGGAGTTAGAGGTAGGGGGACCGCAAAGGGACAGCAAGAGGAAATTTGGGGATGATGGATCTGTTCTGCATCTTGACTGGTAGATATATGACTGTATTTATCAAAACTCACGGACCTGAACATCAAATGAATGAATTTTACTGTAAGTTTTTTAAGCAAATAAATTTTGAAAAAATTGAGAGCCCCTCGCACAAAAACTGGAATGTGACTGATGTTCAGCAAATGTTAACTGACTAGGAATCTACCTATGCATTCCTTGAAAGTAGGAGAGATGGGGGGTGGATTTTATAAATTTGTGGGGTGACACTTTCCCTGAGATAGGACAACACCAGGATGACAAGTCTATGATTATGAGAGTCCATTATTCTGGGAATGCTACACAAATCAAGGCAAAGTCATTAGCTTCCTAGCAGAACTTTTAAGTCCAGGAGTGACATTTGTCTCCTATTGTACTCTGGGTGGGAAAGAACAAAGAAGCAAGCGTAGAAAAGGGAGAGAAAGAAAACAAAGAAGGTTCACATCCTGTTTAGATGGCTTAAAGGAACCACAGTGATTCACAGATGCCACTTGACCTCAGTCTCTACTAAAGAATGTCACCCAGGCCCAGGTGACAGCCAAGATGGCCAAACAATAAACTGCCAATTTGGGGGACAAAAAAATTGTAGGCTCTTTGCAAGAGTATCCATACATGTGATGGGGTCTGCTGGCAACAAAGTTTAGAACAAAGCCCTACTTCCTGGAATTACTGCCTTTCGCACTGGCAGGGCTTGAAATCAAGCAGCGCTCACCTCACAGGTGAGAACCCTTACCTGCACAGTTCAGGCCCACAGAGCCTGGATAAGAAGCCAAATAAACTCAGTGTCAGTTCAGAGCCCCCTTTCAATACACTCCTCAAGCCTTCTGTGGGTGTGTCTCTTCTGCTAATGCCTCCTGGGGTGGGGCCTGTGTTATCTCTCCTTCCATTGGATGCTCACAAGTCTGACACTCTGCAGACTGCCGGGGGACAATCAGAATCAGACCCCAGCTCAAGGAGTTTAAGGAGAGAGAACTTGGATGCCACAGGACCATAAAGCTACTGTTAATTTCTTTTCACATTGCCACACGCCAGACATTCTACAATGATGGGGTATTCGTTATGCATAACATGATTATATTTGTATGTTTGTATAAAATGTCTTTTGAAATATCGCTTCCAGTAATTTATCTCCAGGAAGTAGCACTGGGAAATAGGACCTTTTAATTTTTACTCTACCTTTTGGTTCAGTCCTTTCCGTAAAATACCTTCTGTAAAATATCCGTTATTTTAAAACTAAACAAAAAAATTAACTTAAAAAATATGACGTCGGTGACAGACCGCCACGCCCACAGGGAAGAGTTCTGTAAAAGCCCCAGGGCACTCATTCCCCCCGACGCCCGACCCCTGGCGCGAGGGCCTTTCACGGGGCCGGGGTATCTCGAACTCGTTCTCAGGCTCTGGGGAGAGTCCCAGTAGGGAAACCCGAGCAACCTACAGCACTGACGTCCCTTGAAGCCACCTCCCAGTAATTCTACATGGCACGTGGTTTTATCGTCCCAGCTCCACAGGTGCAGAGCGGAAGCTCAGAGTCATAAACTCACACAGCAAGCAAAAGGCAGAGCTGGGACGCTCCGCTACAGGCCGCACAGGTGGACAGCAGGTGCCAGCACCAGGCCGGGCCGCTGCAGAACATACCTGCGCTGTGTCCAGTCCCGGTTCGCCCTCAGGCCGCCGCTGCCGCCGCCACCAATCCCCGCTCGCCACCGCGCTCCCTCGGCCAGGCCCGCTTTCTGCCACACTCAACCCGGCACACTCCGCGCGGCCGCCGCAGCGCCTGGACCCCACGGCCCGGCTCCCGCCCCGGAAGTGGTTGCGGGAGGCGCGGAGCACGCTGGGACGCTCTCAGGCCCGCGGGGCAGCTCTCGACACTGTGTAACTCACCCGTCCCGCACCCGGCCCTTCCGGTCACCTCTCCCGGCTCTCTGTGTGACGTCCGTAGCACCCAATGAGCAGGAAGAGCTTGCCTGCCCCGCCCCTCTACTGACCAGGAGAACCAATCCCGTTGCAAGAGAGGCGGGACGCGCCAAGTCCCGAAAGAGGCGCAGGGGGCGGAGATCGAAAGCGGTCGGCAGTCCAGTAAAGTAAGACTCTGCTGAGGGAGATTCCGAAGGCGGTGACAGCCTCAGTAGTTGCCCCGCGGCCCAAGGAGGCAAACACGAACCGAGGGACGTGCTGGAGACTGTTTATAGCCCTGTCGGGACCGTGCAAGGAGGGGAGGCGGAGGCAGAAGCCTGAGGTGAGGGGCCTCAAGCCTGCCGTAGCTGCGGAGATAAATGTCAGGAGTTGAACAAGACAAGGAGAACAGGGGCTGGGGGTTGCGTGGGAGGACGAGCGATGGGTTTTTCTGTTTCTGAACTTTAGAATTTAAAAGCCTGACCCGGGAGGCCGTTGGCGTCTAGTTGTCATAACAACCGCCACACGAGGGACAAGGGGCGGGGCTTTGGGTAGGGCTAACGGGCTACAGCCAAGAAACGGTCTTGGAAGCAGAGTCAGGATTCGGAGGAGACTAGAGCTGCGGGTTCCGGTAACATTTGGCTTAACCCGCGTCTGCGGGATGAGCCGAGCTTCTTATCTTGACGTTCAGGACTCTTCATGATATGGTTCGTTTTCACTGCATAGTCCAGCAACTGACACTTTTTCTCTACCCCCTGCCCCCCACTTTAAACAATTCGGCAGTTTTCACTCTGAGCCAGTGTGCATGTTCCTCCCGCAGCCTGTAGTGCCTTTCCTTCCCTTATTACCTTGTCCGCCTGAAGAACTTATCAGGATCTCTGGTAGCCCCCTTCACCTACCTGATTCTGTTGTCCTCTGATCTGTCCTTCTTTTTTCTTTTTTTTTTTTTAGGACTCTTTCTATGTCTTTAAACTTGTTATTTTTCTTTGGCTTCTACTTATGTTTGACAAACAGACATACATCTTTTTAAATAGTAATCCGCTTGTTTTACGTCCCCACCCTGCTGTTCTCAGGTCAGGGTGCACCAGTCTCCTGTCCCCACTCCCATAAGCACAGCAGCAGCAAGAAACACCTACCCCCGACCCCCACCCCGCTTCCCGCCACACACACTTCCATCTCCTGTTACTACCTTGATGGGGGCCCTGACGCAGAGTGATAGCCATCCCGGGCTGGAGCAGGAGTGTTCTCTTCCCATTTTATAGGCACAGCTGCCTCTCAGGCTGCAAGGATTCTCCAGGCACTGGCTCTGAAGTACAGTCATCCCACATTCCTAAAGCCCCCTTGATCCTTGAAGGACCCGGCCTTTTAGATTCTGGGATACAAAAGGGGGGCGGGTGCAATGCCTGGATATAAGAGGTTAATTTGAGTGGCAACTCCAAAAAAAGATCTGGGGACTGCAAAATGTCTAGTTTATTCCTCTGTAAGGGGGCAGTAAAGGATAGTGGAGCTTGAAATCCCCTCTAACTTTGATACAAATTCTGTCTTTGCAATTTACTAATAACTTCTCTGAGCCCATAGAATGTAGATAGCAATATGTGTTATATAGGACATATACATATGTAGTTTATATATATCTATATCATATACATGTATCATTCTATATATCATATATCTATGGACATATATCATTCTATATCAATACATTTAGCTATATAATATCATCATATACATAGTATATATCTGCAGGCTGCATACATCATTACACACACACACACACATACACACACACGCATGCGCACACACAGAGTGCAGGGCACAGTGCCTAGCACTCAGTAACAGGAACCTTCAGCACCAAAGGGAAATGGGATGGGAAGTCTGAGTCGGTATTCACCCTCCATGGGATGGTAGATGCTTTAAAAAGGCAGCCCCCCAGCTCTTGACCCTTGGCCCCTGGCCCCTGGCCCCTCACCCTGCATCCTCCACAGAAATCCTTGGATGATGGCATACTGAGAAAGTTCCTCTGAGCCTGAGCACTCATGGCATCCCAAGACAAAGATGTGGGGCCCTCACTGCCCTCCTCCTGGGCCTCCCAGATGGGGTCCTGGAACACCATCCTCCAGACTGTCAGGGAGCAGCTCCCATCTCTGGACTCAGATTCTTCCTCGGTAAGCAAGCACCTTCTTCCCAGTCCTAGGCCCTGACTGCCCTTCCTTCTCATGACAAACATGATGCTGACTCACAGACAGCTTTGGAGCTTCTCAGCTCTGTGTTCATCATGATCTCTGTTTTTATTCTCTGAATACATTTATTGGTGCTCAGCATCCTCCTGGGCCATACCAGTGACCTCAAACTACAACTAGAGAATTCCTCCAAGGGCTAATCTCAATGCATTGAAATAGAAGCCACTCTTGGAGGAGGTCCTGGCCATGTCCTGGCCCTACAGAGTCCAGAACAGCACCACAGAAGAGCAGGAAAAGCAGGGGCTTCAGCATCAAGCAGACTTGGGTCCCCATTCCCACTAAGTTGCTAACTTACATGTAACCTGTGAGCAGTTGCCATACCTGGGTCAGCCTCAGTGTCCTTGTTGCAAAATACAGATAGTTATTACTGGCACAAATTTGGGATTCTGTATGTAAAAAGCGTGACCCAGAGTAGGTGCTCAATTAATAGAGTTAACAAAATCCTCCATATCCTGGCATTTTTATGTTCTGGCAAACATCCCAAGGATGCTTTATGGAGGACTATAACAAACAGAGAGGTACATCATATAAGAATTAAGGACCAAGATTCCACATTGCCCAGGGTTCAAATCCCAGCTCTGATGTAAATTGTTGTAAGAACTAAATGATCTACATTAGAGCACAGTGCTTGGGACATGGTAAATGTATAATACATAGTAATTTTGTTATTGATCACATGCATTCATTCAACAAACATTTAAGGAGCCTACTCAGCCTCTTCAAGGACCAGGACCCTTTTGTAACATTATATACTCTGGTGTGCCCCAACTTACCATGATAGCAATTATGTTTCTAGTTTCTACCAACTAAGAGAATATTGGGTGACAAAAGTGACTCCGAATTCTGGTTTAAATGAACTCAACCACCTTCTCCATGTAGTGTAAATTAGACATGTAAGGTGTGACAGTGACCCTATGTACAGAGCAAGGTAGGCAATGCACCAGGCAGAAACTCCTCATCAGTGGGTGCCAAATACACAGGTTGGAGCCAAGTATTTAGAGAAAGGGCAAGGGTTTTAGAAGTAACACATCAGGTTTGGGTCCTACCTGGGGCACCTGCCAAGATGAAACAGCAGAGCTTCCTGGATCTCAGGGAGTATCCATTGCGCAGCGAGGCTACAGATGGGAGCAGATAACAACATGACCCCAGTGCCTTTTCATATCTGCAGTCTCATTTGCACTCATCTTCAGACTATCCCTGTGAGGTGTGCTGGTGACCAGAAGCAAGAAACCAAGGCTCCCTGTCATTAAGTGATGGTTCAAGGTCATGGAGGAGGGGGAGGGATGGACTCTGCTCTTCCAGCTCCCACCTTGGTTTCCAGTTCATTCAGCACCAGGCATTAACTGAGCACCTGTGTATGCAAAGTCTTAAGGGTATTAGGTACACACAGAACCAGGAGCCCTGGATCTCACCTCCACGAGGTGGTGCTGGTAAGCCAAGTTCTAAATCAGTGGCAGAAACCAGCTCAGGGCAAGCTAACCTACCCCCTACTACTTTCAGAGCTAATCTACCCTCACTACTCCCCAGTAGCTGGGTGGGGTGAGGCAGGGCAGGGTAGGCGGGGCCTGAGGCCCGAGGCCCAAGGCCCACCTGGCTCTGGCCATTGCCATGTAATCCTTAAGATATCTTGTCCGTCCACAGTCAGACTGCGGGGAAGAGGAGCTGTTCATCTTCCAACGAAATCAAACCTCCCTGATTCCAGACTTGTCAGAGGAGCTGGCTGAAGACTCTGATGGAGCCTGGGTCCCTACGGCCTATGAGTCTCCTAAGGTCTGTGGGAGGCAGGTTCTGGGGACCTGTGATGCTGGGACCCTGTGGGCAAAATGGGGTGTGGAAGTGAGTGGATGTCCATGGCTCTCACTGAACCCTTAACAGCATTATGGGTCAAAGAGGTTAAAATCCCTGGTGCAGCATTTCTGCACACTCAGGCCTTTCTCCAGGTACAGCCCAAGGAGATCAGACATCAAACATCTACCCGCCTGGTGCACAGCACTCTCCCAGGAGCCCAGCATACTTAGGACCCCGGCGGAGACTGACTTTCTGATTTAGGCCCCACTATTCCACTTGATCCCCAGCCACACTCAGTTCTCAGTGCAAGAACTAATGCAGGGTCATCTTATAGAGCCAGGGCATGTTCTCTCCCTATCACCATGACAGAAGTTACCCACTCACTCAGTCATGCCTAGAAGTATGTCTGAAAGAACTCCAAACAGGAGAAATTCCCAGGGCTGCCAAGCCCCCCTGGTTAGACATCATTCAGGTAGAATGATGTCCATGTGACTTTATTTTGTCTTCTTCATTTCTACAATTCTTCTGGATTACTTATTTTTCAATCTGAGATGAGAAAGTTTGTACTAACCCTTGAGGACAGAGCTGTGGGCTTGCTCTGAAGTCAAAGGGCCTGGGATTCATCATGTCCACCCCTTAATAGCTATATGGCCTATTCACTGTGGCCAAAAGGTGGAAGCAACCCAAGTGTCCACCAGCAAACAAAATGAGTCAACAAAATGTGGTCTAGCCATACAGCGGAATATTATTCAGTCCACAAAAAGGAATGCTACAATGTGATAAAACATCTCGGAAAGACTAAGCTTAGTGAAAGGGCACAAAAGGACAGATAGTGTATGGTTCCACTTCTACGAAATAGCTAGAAAAGGCAAGTTCATAGAGACGGAAAATATATTAGAGTTTACCAGGGGTTGGGTGGCAGGGGGAGGTACAGAGTTTCTGTTTGGGGGACTAAAGAGCTTTGGAAACGGACAGTGGCGATGGATGCACAGCATTATGAATGTACATTTAGAAATGGTTAACATGGCAAAGTTTATGTTATACACACATTTTACCACAATTAAAAAAACCTTCCCGGTTTTGAGGCTGCTAACTGAGGACACCTCTTTTCCCGTGTAGCCGCTTGCGGTGCCTGTGGAGTTTGCAGCAGGAGCCTGGGGTGAATGGAATGCAATGACGAAGGAAGGAAGGGACCCTGGCCAGTCCTTGGATAGCCGTGGTGAGAGCAGCTCTCTTTTTAGGAAGCCTGAGGAGATTCCTACGTGGCAGGAAGGTGACCATGGGGGCATGGCCATCAACACCAAAGGATCCTCAAGTCCTCCCTGGGAGCCACAAGGAGAAGCCACCCTCTGTCTTCAGGAAGGAGACCGGAGGACAGAGCCCCCAAGTGCCGCCTCTCAGTCTCAGGAGGGCTCAGACTCTGCCAACCAGAGAGCTCTCCGAAGGGAGAGAAGGAAGATGATTGAGAAAGACCTACTCCATAAAGTCACCTGGGGTCCCCGGAACCCCGACTGCAGTGACCAAAGTCAAGGGAAGAAGATGTCCTGTGAAGCTACAGTGGCAAGTCCAAGACCAGGAACACCACCACAGGGTCCCCAGGAAGGCTTGCCAGTGCTCTCCCTCCAGGTAGGCAGCTCCCTGCCCTTTGAGTCCTTGGGGCGTGCCCTGCACATGGTCCCTAGCTAGTCCTCTACAGGCAAACTTGAGGGCTGGCCCAGTATACCTGTCTTAGTCTGTGGCCACTGCAATAACAAAATCCCATAGACCGAGTAGCTTAAATAACAAATTCATTTCTCACCGTTCTGGAGACTGAAAGTCCAAGATCAAGACGCTGGTACGTTTGGTGTCTGGTGAGGGCCCACCATCCTCTCTGTGTCCTCACTCTGTGGAAGGGGCTGGGGACTCTATAGGGCCTGTTTTATAAGGGCGCTAGTTTCATTCATGAGGCTCCCCGCTCACGAGCTAATCACCTCCTAAAAGCACCACCTCCAAACCCCATCACATTAGAGGTCAAGATTCCAACATGTGACTTTGGAAGGGGCACAGACATTCAGTCTACAGCAGCGACCTTATGCCCATGGTCCCCAGTCCACTAGAAGGCAGGCCACCGTACCAGATTCAGTGGCTATATAGGCCTGGCAGGCAGACTGTCCTCAGGTAGAGTTAATGAGAACAAGTAAGCGCAAGGAGACTCCAGCCTTCTTTAAAAAAATAAAAGAATGCTAATCCCAAGCATATTTATAAAGACACACAACTGCATATAAGATAGAGAACAGACTCTCAAAGCATAACTCTCAAATGTTAAAGCACTCATTCTCAAACAGTGAGCTCCTTTTACTGTTGGATTTAGCTCATGAATGAGGGAACCAGCAGGATGACAAAACGGGTTCAAAGATATTATGAGAAACTAGAATTTGTAAGACACTGGGGAAAAAGACATGAACACCAAGATAAAATTGCTACATTCAGTGCAAAACCAGGCAACGTCCTTCAGGGCCACAGAACTGTTACCTATGGGGGTGTCTTCTCTACTGGACAAAAAAGAAAACCATTACATCTTCTCAGGTTTACCAAGTTCCAAAACAGGTGGGCCCTGGTCAGTCGTGCAAACCAACCACCCCTAGAAAGGTGGGCTAATTAGAAAGGCTCCAGCGTGACATTGAAAGGTCATACAATTCTCTTTTTGGCCTTTAAATAAATTTTTAGTAATTTTCTTAACAATTTAGAGAAAACTGGCATCAAGGTGACAGATCATTTTCAGTGATTCCATCCATTCTTATCAATTCTGTACTTTCCTTTCTGTTTGCCCCTAAACGCCTTTATTTTCACTCGCCTACAGGGCTGCAAGGAGCTGAAAGGTCATAGATAAGAAACATTAATTCCTGGTTAACTTCCCTTCTCCAGTCACACCCACACTGCCCCCACAGCACTCTCTTCCAAGTCTTCCAGTTTTCAGCACCTGCCTGGAACAATCTATTTCTTAAGAGAGTAAGACTTTTTAACCTCCTGTTTTAAACCTATAAGAACCTGAATAGTTTTTCAGTTACACTGGCTTTCCTCCAGGTCAAACAATGCCTTTGGCCAGAAGCAGAAGTACTGCCCAAAAAAGGTATAGGAAGTACAGACCCCAGGTAGCTCATTCTGCAACCCTCAAAGGGTGAGTGAGTGAGCCTGTCAGCAAGCGTGGCCATGGCCCCAAACCCTGATTCTTACCCCACAGCATCCTCTGACAGCCTCCTTTGGTCACAGCAACTGTGCTTCTGGGACCCTGCAACGGCCTCACAATCACCACTTTAATCATTTCAGCAACTTGAAGAGTGGGATTTGGATCACATCCTTGAGAGTCTGGCAGGACAAGAAGACAAAGATGACAGAGGAGACAGAGCAACTGGAACGGTGTGGTGGGCAGCTGACCGCCTCCAGGGCCAAGGTCTGACCTTGAACGCCAGAGCCCAAGTGCATCCCCACAAGTAGCTCCTCCCAGGGCCTCTCAATAAAATAGGACCATGTGCTGGGGACCATCAGCCCTGCAGCCCACCATGCCCTCTCTGATGCTCAGCCCTAACTGTCCTGAACATTCACGTGCCAGTCCTTGAAAGACTTCATTCATTCACTCACTCATTCACTCACTCCATTCATTCACTCATTTATTCATTATATATGTGACTGCCTGCTATCTGCCAGGCATGCACCAGGCCCTAGGGAGGGCCTTCTGCCCTCAACCCTCACCTTTTCCTCCTCCCTACCTCCTCAAGCCTCTCTCTCTTTTTCTGAGAACAAAGTATCCTGCCTTTCATAGCTCCTAACCACAATCCTGTTTCCCCTGCCTCCGGTTTAAAGCCAGGGATGTGATTACTGTCACTGCACTTGTGGCCTTGCTCTAGGCAATTTTGTAAATGAAACAAAAGCTCCTATCCCCTCCCAGCCTGGCCCAAAAAGGTGAGTGGGGGCAAGTCTGAAGCAAAAGAGCCAGAACATGCATTCTGGCCTCCAGTTTCAGAGCTGAAGTCTCTGCCAGGGGCTGATGGCCCCATGCTGTTTTTAACAGGGATTTGTTTGTAATTTAACCCCTGATAGCAGGGTGTGGAGAAACCTACCCTCCTATAAGGCTGGGCAGGGGTGGGGGGCTGTAACTGCTGTAATTCAAAAAGAAGGGCAATGTGGCAGAATCTGTTTTCTATTTTAAAGGGATATAAGCCTTTGATTAAGCTATTCCACTTCTAAAATCTACCCTAACATGTACACACCCAGGCGGATAAAAATATGTATCCAAGAATCTTCCTATCTGTTGCAGCATTGTTTACAATTGTGAGAAACTGTAAACCCATATTCAGTATTCAATAAGAGTCTAGCTAAATCAGTTACACCACAGAACACACTGTGCTCTATGGAGGAATCTATCTATATACTAACACAGAAAGACATATTCAGTGAAAAAAATCTACAGAGGATGATCCCATTGATCTTTAAAAAAAAAAGTGAACACAGAGAACTCTTAATTGTGGTTCCCTCTGACAAGTGGGACTCGGGAATGAGAAAGTGGGATAAACTGTCATTAAGAAGTCACCTCTACTTCACAAGGCTCTAATACAACTCCCACTCATAAAGATATGGCTTCCAGCCATGCTGAGTGGAGGTGGGGTATCGAAGGGGTGGGGCGGGGGCCTCCACTGGCCTCACTTCTCCATGTACGAGCCCCGCCCCCACAACCAGTGTCATCTACATGGGAGGTCAGGCCACTCTAAGTCAAGCAGAGACTGCATCCCCACTAAGAAGCGTCTCCTGCTTTCCTGTCAGATCACACCAAGCAGAGTGCCCAGGACAAGCTTATGGAACGACTCACCCTCCTGTGTGCCACGCAGTCTAGAACCTCTTTCTCTGCCTGGAAAATGCCTGCTGACACGTCCCAGGACACCAAACAGCGAGAGGCTGGAAACAGGTGGGACTTCTTGCCAGCCATGGCCCAGTCCTCTCTAGAACAGGCCCATGGCCTTGCAGTATTTATTAGTCCTACTATGGGTGGGGCACTCTGTGTTTTTCTCATCTCAAGAATCTGATCAGGTGGTACAATTATCTCCATTTTATAAATGGAGAAACTGAAGCTCAGAGAGGTGGATTTGCCCAGGCCATATGAAGCAGAGCTGGGACCCAAGCCCCAAAACACCTGCTCTTTCTCCTACCCCATGAGAACCCTCCCTTCACCATCCATATGGCCTCCCCAAGAGTAGGGCCCTGCCCCTCTGGTCACCATTGATTGGGTCAGCCCTGGGCATCTGATCCCAGCCAGGCCAATCAGAGCTTTTCCCTGGGAATTTCTACTCTCCCGTGTCTCTGGGTAGGGGTGGGAGGGTGGAGAAAGGCCAGCTGTGATGAGAAAGAGTGAAGCTGTAGGGGCAGAGGTAGAGACAGAGCTTTGGGGTCCCTTAAGGCTCAGCTGTACCCCTGCTCTTCCCACACTTTGGTAGTTCTACTCTCTAGAATCTGAGAGCCAATGAATTTCCTTCTCGCTTGAGCTAGTTGTGGTGGCTTCTAATCCTGGCAACCCGAAGTGTCTAACAGAAATATCTAGACTTACACTGGCTACATGTGGCTACTGAACCCTTGAAATGTGGCTAGTGCAACTGAGGAACTGAATTTTTAATTTTATTGTATTAATTTAATTTTAATTAGCTTAAATGTAAATTTCAATAGCTGCTTGTAGCAAGTGGCTACCATGATGAAAAGTACAGGCATAGAACATTTTAATCGTCACAGAAAGTTCGATTGGATGGCGCTGGCCTAAATCTTGAGGTTTGTTCTGAAGAGTAAAAGAGCGAATGCATTGATGGGGCCTACCTCTGTGCCCGACACACAGTGGGTACTACTCAGTCAGTGGCAGCCATGAGCCCAGTGCAGGTCACACACAACCACTAAGAAGTGACTCAGCACCTCTGCTCTTCTCATCTCAGACGTGCTTTGACAGAGCTGGGCTTCCAGGCTGAGCTGGGCCAGTGTTGGCTAAGGAACCCAGTGAAGCCTCCTACCACCTTCATTGACCTGAGGCCCACGGAGCCATCAGACCAGCAGTCATTGGAAAGGTACAGGGAGTGGTGACAGCCCCAAAGCAAACCCACTGCTTTGCAGATGCCACATTGGCCTAGAGAGGAACAGGAACTCTGACAGACAGGAGGACTCAGATGTGGGCAAATCCTGGGAGCACTGCTAAGTTGAGAAGTGCTTTTAGCTGGGAGCTGAGCCTGGCCAACAGTCTCACTTGGTCAGCAGGCTCTCTGAGTAGGGACGGGGGAAGCAAGAGCAGACAGTAATCTTTCTCCTGAAGAGATCTAAGTAAACAATCTAGGTGGGTTATGTTGCCCTGGGGTGCGACCCTCCACCACTGGGCTTTGGCTGTCCTACCCATCCTCCTGCCTTGGGTCACCAGGGAGGCCTGGGCACTCCAAGTCCCTGGTGATAGGCTGGCTTGGCTGGAGTGGACTGGGGCACGTCCACCGAACCATGGCAAACTCTCCTCCAGCTCTAGCTCCAGCTCCAACTCCAGCTCCAGCTCCAGCTCCTCTGACAGCGAGGAGGCAGAGGAAGAGGAAACAGTGGCTCTGAGAAACCAGCAGGGCCCAGGGGGGTACGGTAACTGCTCGAGGCTCTGCCTGGGGCTGCTCCCTGTCTGCTTTCTGCATAAGCCTTGGCCTGGCCCATTTAACATTTATGCTTTTAGTTCTCTGCCTTGCATCCAAAGGGCTAGCACATGAGAGATGGGAGCGGGGTGGGGTAGGGGGAGGTCTCAGCCCCTGGCAGAGGCCCATGGGGGAGCCCAGCATCGTCTCAGCCTGGACTGCTGTCCCTGGACATTACCAAGGACACTTTATCCTGCTCTTCAGAAAAAATTAGTACATTTTCTTTCTGTAAAATAGCTTCCCAAATTAATTCTGCTTCCGATTACTGATGGTACTAGAAGTGAAGAGGAACTGTAGGGATGGAGTAAAGTGATGGTTGTTAGCCAGAAATGAAAAGCTTGGGTGAATTAAGACATGAAATGTCAAACACAGAGAAGGCTCAAGTCTCTGACGTGGGGAGGCCATGCTGTGGTCATGGGGTGAGTTAGAATCATATGCTGTGGCAGTGTCCATCATCTTTGGAATTGCAAAGCTTGCAGATCCTACCCTTTGGGAATGTCAGAGTTTAATGTAATTTTTCTCCTAATGGAGTCTGTGATTAGGCATTATAGGGAAAAAAAGGGAAGAAAAACGTGGGTTGAGAAGGGTCATACAGGTTTCATCCCAGAAGCCTTTAACATGCTGACATGCATTCTGACTCAGCAAGGGCAAAAGCTGCAATCATTACTGATTTAGCATCTCAAGAACCAGGGAACACGCTTCTGAAAGCACTCTGGCTTTTGTGTGTTTGTGTCCTGTTGCAGTGGGAGAGCAGTGGGAGAGCACTGGGAGGTTTGGCCTCCACTTGGCATTGATTGACGTTGCTTCTCTCGTGTCACAGGGACTGTACTGGGAAAAGTCGGCTTCTCCAGCAGCTCAGGGCATTTCGGAAGGGGATGGCTCAGCCCCAGCTGCCCGCCAGTGAGGGTCCCAACAGCCAGAAGGCTCAGGCCCCTGAAGATACAGCTGGATCCAGGACTGGGAGGAAACAAAACCTAACTCTTTGGACTAAAGCAGAACGCCCAGGCCAGACCCTCAGGAAGAAGTCTCAGGGCTCTGGGGGACCCTTTTGTACCAGCGACAGCCAGGGAGGTCCTGGTGCCTCCTCTGGGTCAACTGTAGATGCCTCTGGGATGAGATAAGAGAAGGTTAGCAAGATGGTGTGACTCTCCAATGACGCACCCAGGCCATTAGCAGCAACCAAGGACCCTCAGCTGTGGATCCATCACCTAACCCTCTGTTAGAATTCAGTCAAACATTTATATCATTTACATGCACTTAGAGCACAAAGATGCCAGCACAAACTTGTACCTACAGCGATACAACTCAAGTGGCCCCAATACTCCGAATAGGCCTGGAAGGAAAAGCCTGTGAAGACAGTGGTTTTGTTCTGATCGTGGGAATGTGAGGCTTTTCATCTTTGTCCATTTCAGCGTTTGTTTCCTTTAATGTGCATCTGTTATTTCTGTCATACAGGGTCTTTTTTAAAACTATAAAATTTAAGTAAAACATTTAGAGAAATGTTTTAAAAAAGACTTTGGCCTAATTTCCTGGGTCCCTGGACACTTGCTATCTTGTGTACTTAAATTAACACAGCACACATACACATGCTCACACACAACTTTTGATCGAAATTTGATTTTTTTCTTTAACCAAGACACAAAGACATACGTATGTTCTCAGTTCCTTCCAAACTAAGGGTGGAGGTGACCTTTAAATATAGAGAATACTGAATGTTCTCAGACCTGAAACTGTCCCCATTTCACAAAGTCATCCTTGTGGATAACCAGCAAGAGCTGGGGGCCCACAGGAGGTGCTCCCGTCTCTCTCACCCCATTACTCCACAAACATTATCCCCCACCCCACCCCCATTTTCACAGGGTGCTTTTATAACTGTTGTTCTCAGCCCTGCTGCTCTCAACAGGTTGAAGCCCTTATCTGTGGCACCTCTGTCCTCTCCCCAGCTTGTTTCCAACATTCTGCTTCTCAGTCTCAGGCCCCTCCTTCCTGCCTGCCCCATGGGAAGAACAGAAAAATCACCTGGGGTCCTCCCATGCTGTAGGCTTAGGCATTCCAGCAGGGTCTTTGGCATTTGGGTGCGTGTTCCAGCACGCAGGTGGGGTCACCACTGGCTGCCATGCAAAGAAGATAGGTAAGGGTCTCTTCCTATCCAGCCCTGCACCAGGCAAGACAGGCCCTACATGGCCTCAGCCAGCCACAGGCAACCAAGACCCAGGCCACGGGTTCCACTTGCCCTGATCACAGGAGCCCCACCACCAGCCCCCACTTCCAACAATGAAGGGTGTTTCATTAGAAGCCAGACGAAAGAGGGGTTTCCGCCAAGGCCACAGGAGGCCCAAGGGTGGCCTTTCTGCAGAGAATGCAGCCAGACTGCTGTCACTTGGGGTCCCTAGGCCGTCCCACCTGCAGAGGCCCCTCACCCTCAGTTCTGGGGCACGTGTAACATGGTCAGGGCTCAGGCGCTGGGCAGGGCAGCCCAAATGTGGCACACCACCTGTGCTGCCAGACTAGCTGTCAAGAGCAAAGACCTTGTTTTTTTTCCCTTTAATCCCATTTCCCCCATCTCTACCCCTCTTAACACCAGTAAGTTCATTTAGGATGATGCACAGTGACATAATATAAACTTTGTTTCAAGTTAAATGCTGTGAATTACTGTCTATCAAAGCAAGCCAGAAGGAATCGAGGCAGTGGGAGTTCTGACCTGGATTGAGAAAGCCTGTTCTGTCACCTGGACAAGGTGCTTAAGACTGTCAGGGCCTCAGTTTCCCCATCTATAAAAACAATCACAAAAAGTCCTACGTCATAGAACTGCATGAGAGAACATGGAACAGGCACTTGGTGGGCCCAGCTGTTGGGCCAGGAAGAGGGCAGCCGCTTCCAGAAACAGCCTGGACCTGAAAAGTGAGCCTGGGGGCTCACAGTTGCATGGGGAAGGCAGGTGGTCGGCAATGCTGGCACCACTGGATCTG
>NW_006436812.1:3341137-3344095 GCF_000325575.1 Pteropus alecto | reverse complement strand
GCCAAGGACTGCCAGCAACACCAGAAGCTGGAAGAGGCACAGAATGGTTTCTCTATCAGAGCCTCCGGGAGGAATCAGTGCTGCAGACACCTTGACTTTGGACTTATGGCCTCCTGAACTGAAACAGAAAATCTGTTGTTGTAAGCCACCCAGTTTGTAGTCACGTATATGGGAGCCCCAAGACCCAAATATATTTGCTCTGCACCCATTAACTCCACCCTAAATGTCCCACAGCCATGTTCTCACACCAGGCCCAGGGGAACAAATGGAGTTGGTCTGAAGATGCCTTAAAATCAGGGTTTCTGGTTCCGGGACAGAAACAGCTCTGGCAGCTTCACAAACTGTCACTGACTTCCATGAGTGGTGGTCAGGCTCTGACCCCAGGGGCCCCCTGGAGCCATGAGGGTCTGGGGGGCGGCTGCACCCCTGAGGCATGGCTGTGGGCTCTTCTCTCTGCTGTGGGTCCGCTGGTGTTTGTGGAGGTCGGTGCCCCGGCGGAAGCCCCGGCCACAGGCCGGGCACATGTAGGGCCTCTCACCCGTGTGTGTCCTGCGGTGGGCACTGAAGTGTGAGCTGTTGCTGAAGCGCTTCCCGCACTCAGCACACACGTAGGGCCGCTCCCCGGTGTGCGTCCTGCGGTGGATGACCAGGCTGGAGCTCTGACTGAAGCACTTCCCACACTCAGGGCACCGGTAGGGCTTTTCGCCTGTGTGGACCCGCTGGTGGGTGCTGAAGTTGGAGCGGTCGCTGAAGCCCTTCCCGCACACGGGGCACTGGTACGGCCGCTCCCCAGTGTGTGTGCGCTGATGCTTGGTCAAGTGGGATGTTTTGCTAAAGCCTTTGCCACATTCGGGGCATGTGTATGACTTTGCCTCCCTTTGGGGACCTCCTCTTTCCAGAGACCACTGAGGCCTGGTCAGGCCCCTGACTGGGGCTGGCTCCTGAACTAGCGTTGGGGGGCTGGGACCCCTGCACCGCGCTGACAGCATTTGGTCCCACTCTGTTCTTACTGGCGTGTCCTTTCTGGTGTCCTCTCCATCCTCAAATTGCATCCCAAGTCCTGAGAAAGAGAAAGCAGAGTCCCTGAGGGCTTCACAGGGAGAGGGGACAGGAAAGGGGAGCTTCTGATAAGAAGGCAAAGGCTGGATGGGGTGTCCCATCTCAAGAAAATGGTGAAGCAAGGCTCTTCAAATTCCCCCTCAAAACACAGAGCAGGGAGTGTGAGCCAGCCCCTAGTATGAGGTGCTAACACCATGGCCAGAGGCTGTTGTAAACCCACTGCAACTTGTTTAACCCACGTAATGCCCATGAGGTGGGTGCTATCACTGTCCCATTTTACAGGCAAGGAAACTGAGGTATAGGGAGGTCAGGGAATTTACCCAGAGTCCCTCAACTGGTAAGTTAAGAACCCCAGTAGTCTGGCTCTGGAGTCTGGGTTCGTAATCTCTAGGCCAGGGATTCTCACTGGGGGCAGTGGTGTACCTCAGGCAACACTTGGCAATGTCTGGAGACATTTTTGGTTGTCACACCTAGGGGGAAGTGGTCCAACTGGCATCTAGTGGGTGGAGGCCAGGGATGCTGGTGAACACCCTCTGATGCACAGATGGCCCCACTACAGAGGATGATCCGGCCCTGATGTCAATGGTGCCCAGGGAGAGAGACCCTGCTCTAGGCTGTTCTGGTTGGAGCAGGATCAGAAGGCCTGAGGTCCCAGCTCCTTGGCCTCCTGCTCATATACTTTGGGGCAGCCCTTGAGGACCCTGTGCAGATCCAAGTTCAAGAGCTACCACCGTGGTGACATGAGCACAGAGAGAAAAGACCCTGGACTGGACTCTGGCTCTGTCCCTCCAGGCTGTGTGACTTTGGGCAAACGTTCTACTTTACTTCTTTGTCTGCGGCATGAGATAAAACCCACCTGGGGATCTTGGGGCATGAGAGATGCTGGGGCACCAGGGGGCTGGGGAACAGACGTGTTCAAGTAGAGCCCCCTGAGAAGCTTACAGCAGGCACACACTGACCCAACAAGGAGGGACAGAGCCTCCCGTCACCCTGCGACATGTCTGAACTAAGGCCCTGTCTACCCCCAGGCCCCGTAGGCAGGCCCCTCTTGCTCTTCCCTCCTGTCGCCACACTCACACATCCAGAAAGCCCAGCGTGGGCTTGGCTCATGTTTACTGAGCCTTGATTCCCACAAGTGTGCAATTGAGATGATTATGAAACCGTCTCGCTGGCCTATTGTGAGAATTTTTAACAAGGAACTGAGTGTGGCAGTTCCTAAAAGGTTATACATCGTCACCGTATGACCCAGCAATTGCACCCCCAGGTGTAGGCCCAAGAGAGTGAGTGCTGCTGACTGGGTGACACTTGGGGGCTCTCTGATCCGCCCCACGCTTGGCCTAGGCTCCTTGCCCTCATTTCTCCCTCAGAGACTAGTTTCACTTTTGTTCCTGTGGGCCATACGTGGCCCCAGCCTGATCGGGTATGACTCTCTCCTTCTCCATTGAAGGGTTTCTTTTTGAGCCCCAAATCTTTCTTAAGGTCACCTATCTCCCCCTGCCTTTCCTGGAGGCAGGGTCAGTACACTTGAGCCCAAGGGCCAATGCCTCTCTTTGCACCCATGTCCTTTCGTACTTTCTACTGTCAGTGGCTGCTTTTGCACCACGATGGCAGGACTGAGTAGTCACAACAGGCTGTATGGCCCACAAACCTAAACTATTTACTATCCAGCCTTATATAGAAAAAGTCTGCTGACTCCTGCTCTAAGCCCTCGAGCTTGAACTTCACAAACACAACCACCAAGGTCTAAACCCCAGGAAAGGAGAGACTAATCTAGGACTTCCATTTCCTTCCTTCTGACACCTTCACCTGAGCCAGCACCACTGGACACATCCCTAGGCCCCAAGGCAGCATGAGCTGGGTCCTGAAGGCCTGCCTCTCACCCTCGGTGGGTAATCAGAT
>NW_006436812.1:3300696-3341068 GCF_000325575.1 Pteropus alecto | reverse complement strand
GCTGAAACCATGGGATTGCAACATCCTTTTCCTTGTGAAGGAAAAGGGGCGTCAGAAAAATCTATGGAAAAGTGCGACGCTCTGAAAGACAGAGGTGGGAGGTATTTTGCTTCTGTACAGTCTGTTTCCTCCAAGAGAGAGGAAGTGAGGAACAGGGCCCAAGGCTTTCAATGGCTCTTGGAGGGAAACCCTGATGCCTTGGAGGAGGCCAGAGTTTCATCATAACAGAGACCTCTGGCCATGAGTTACAACTACAGCAGGAAAGATACGCAAAACAGAGAACACTGAGCAATGGGCAGGCAACAGCATGCACAGCAAATTAGTGCTCTCCTCATATGTGGCAATAGAAAACTTTCATTTCATTCACTCCATAAATACTTAATTTGAAAAAAATGAGGATGTAAAGGAAAGTATGTGATGATTAATTTTCTATGCCAGCTTGGCCAGGCTTTGGTACCATTATTTGGTAAAATGCCAACCTAGATGCTGCTGTGGAGATACAATGAAGATGTGAGTAACACCTACAATCAGCTGACTTTAAGCAGATCACTCTCCATATTGGGGGTGGCCCTCATCTAATCAGGTGAAGGACCTGAGAGCAAAACCTGAGGTTTCCCAGAGAAGGAATTTGGCCTTGAGACTGCAACACAGAAGTCTTGCCTGAATTTCCAGCCTACTGGCCTGCCTTACAGACTTTGGACTTGCCAGCCTCCATAATCATGTTAGCCAATTCCTTAAAATAAATCTCTTTCATACATTCACACACACACATTCTATTAGTTCTATTTCTCTAGAGGACCCCAACTGATACAAAGCAACACCTCAATTTCTTTAGAAAATATTTTAGGGAATGAGTGGGTGACAGGAGTGGCAGGACGAGCCAAGTGGGACGAGCAGAAGAGACACTGTTGGGTGGGGAGCTGGGGTGGTGGTAAGGAGAGGCCGTGGATGGCCAAGGCTGAGGGTGGCACAGAAGATGAAGGGAAATTAGACCAACCATCTGGGTGAAAGGGCGAAAGAAGGAACCCAGGATAGCTCTGGGCACCTGCCTGGGATGTGGGTGAACAGCCACGCTGCCCCCACTGCAGCTGGGCCACTGACAGGACACCAGCAACCTTGGCTTTGCAGGTTGTATGTAGCTGGCTGCCAAGCAGACTCACCACAAAGTGTCCCTGGCCCACTGAACCAACCCCTGGGCATGGGACTGGTGAGTTCCTATTTTTAACTTGCTCTCCATGATTCCTCAGGCCACTAAAGTTTGAGAACCACTGGACTGGCTCCTGTAGGCAGGGAGGAGGCAGGGAAGGTACTGAGTGGGGGAATGGCCTGGGTCGTGAGTTCCAGAGGCTAACACACACCTTTCGGGAGATGCTAGGCCAGCCACAGCCAACCGAAAGCAAGAAGCCACCCTCCTTGGGACCAGCCCACACCAGACGTCATGGTTTCTGATGAGCAGTGGCCAGGGTCTCCCCACACATTACCCTCACTCTCTGGCAGCATGTCCCAGCTGTGGTCCCGCTGAGCTGAGTCCAGGCACCCCCACTCCTCTTGAGACAGGTACACGGCCACGTCCTCCAAGGTCACCGGCACCTACAAGAACACAGCCCACTCACATCACAGTGGTGCGTCCTGCTCACCTCCCCGGCCACGTCCTCCAAGGTCACCGGCACCTACAAGAATACAGCCCACTCACATCACCTCCCTACACTTTCACTCTCCTACTCCCAAGCTTGGCTCACAGACATGGCAGGATCCTGCTCTTTGGGAGGACACTGTTGCCACTGTGCTCTGTCCCACTGCTGCAGGGCCAGAGACGGTATGGACAGATTCACTGTGTGGAGCAGCCAGATCCATTGTATGCTCAGCTACTGGGGCCCACGTTCCTCAGAAATACAAGTTAGCATGCCCTAGCTCAGCTCAAGCCATCCCTGGCACCCAAATGGGGTCACTTGAGGACTGCAGAATGGCTCTAGGCCAGTGGTTCCCAAATCTAGCATCAGACTGACCTAGGGAGCATGATTAAAACCCAGGCAACAGATAGATAGATAGATAGATAGATAGATAGATAGATAGATAGATACATTGAGTTGATTAATATCCCATTTCTCTTAGAACTTCTCTGTGCCCTTGTTGCCCCAAAAGAATCTGCCTTATCTACGGCCATGCCACCCTGAACAAGCCCGATCTCGTCTGATCTCAGAAGCTAAGCAGGGTCGGGCCTGGGTAGTATTTGGATGAGAGACCACCTGGGAAAACCAGGTGCTAATAAAATAAAATAAAATAAAATAAAATAAAATAAAATAAAACTCAAGCAAATAATGTCCAGAAGAGACAAATCCAGGGACTAATCCAGGATTAGTGGTTGCTGGGTGCTAGGGGGAGGGACAAATAGGGAGTGACTGCTAATGGGTACGGAATATTTTGGAGAGGTGATGAAAATGTTCTAAAATTGATTGTGGTGATGACTGCCCAACTCTGTAAATACAGTAAACTCTGTACATTTTAATGGGTGAATTGTGTATATGAATTACATTTCAATAAAACTGTTATTTAAACAAACAAGCAAAATAAAAGACTATTCCAGGCCAGAGTCAAGGGGGAAATCTGTATTTTTACCCAGAATCCCAAGAGATTCTAACACACAGTTGAGTTTGAGCGACTGCCCTAGCTCACCACTGGATCCTAGAATCCTTTGGGACAGGCCTAATATTCAGGCGGCATTTGAGAAAAGGCAAGACTTCTCAGGAGATGAAGGTCACTCCAGGGTGGAACATCACTGAAACCTGAGGTCCCGGCCATAGGAGACAAGTGTCCCCATAGGGATGCTGCAGACCAGAAGTGCCAGCTCACCTGGGACCAGGCTGAAGGGAAAGACTTGGCTGCTGATGCCGTCTCCTGGTGCTGGGAGGCCACTGGACCTGGGGAAAGAGCACAGAGTCACCAGTGAAGCCCACAGAGCCCACCTGTGGAAATGGCAGTAAGGGCCAGGACTGGTGAGGCTGCTCCCCACCTATGCTCAGCTTCCTGCTGGGAGCCTGTCCATGCCACATGCACATAGGCCTCGACCACCTGCGACACTTCTTCCCTTCACCTCCCTCCCCCTGCAGGGCTGCTTTTCTCAAGAGGGGAGGCTACTCACCCCTCTTTGGCCAAAATTGGAAGCCTCTCTTCAGTCTGTGGCTCAGCTGGGCTAGATGCTTCCTGGAGTGCCAAGCCCCTTCCTCTAGGGACAGCTCCTCTGGCTGGGCCTCTGCCTGGTGTTTCAAAGACTGTTTCCCCGTCCTGTCAGGCACTGTGTCATCAGAGAGCGTCTCCGGGCCCTGCACACAAATGAAGTGCTGCCCACCAGGTCCCAGGTCAGAGGGCGACCCACAGGGTTCTCAGCCCCTCCTGTCTCCAGCACCCCTGGCCATCCTCACCACTGGGGAGGACTCGTTGTGTCTAAATTGCACCCTTTGCCCTCTACATGCCACACACAGGCCTCCCTCCAGCCAACTCTCAGGGAGAGGGAACGTGAGCCAGGACAAAGGAAGGCTTCCTCTGCTGAGTGAGATTCCACAGTCTCTCCTCATTGGTGCATAGAAGACTGCATTGGTGTCACTGTCACATTCTTACCCTTGTTTCCAGGTGCTCCTGACAGACCTTGGGCCAAAAGGGCCCTGAATCCGATCTCATTTTGGAAGTTGGCATTACTGCATTTGCTACATTTTTTAAAAATTGTCTACAGGTGCTTCAGGATACTCTGATTCCTAATTCCGGAGGAGGTAAATTGAATGAACTTGCGTCCCAGTGTTTCTGAGCTCTGAAACATTCCCAGAGCTGGGAAAACCTGCGCTGGGAACCCATCTCAGGCTCCCTCTTGTCCAACATTCCACACCTCTGACAGGAGACAGTCTCTAAAGGTTCCAAAGTACACAGTGACAGAGGGAAACCATGCCAGGAACTCCAAACACCAACACTGGAGGGGCTGGGAGGGGATCCTGAGTTCTTGTTAGTCACCAAGACAGCAGCAGGATTTGCTTACTGCACTCAATTCAGTTTTGGGGGGATGTGTCTGTCCTGCTGGATGCAAAGGAATAGCAATGTGTGGCCAAGGCACTGCCACAGGGAAAAAGATGACCCGTTAGCATTTGCCAAATATCTGATCTGGGCATAACACTGAAAAAAGAATTAAAACAGTAGGTGACATGACTTTTTTTTCATTTTAGAAAGTTTTGCAACTAAATGCAGGAGAAATTTGTAATAGACTTCCCACTCCCCAAATCTGGTCAGAAGTTAGAGCGTGCTCTAGAGTGACATTGTTTATAGAACTTTCCACGATGATGGAAGTGTCCTGTACCCACACTGTCCAGTACAGTAGCCACTAGAGACATGTGATGACTCAGCTCTGGAAATATAGCAGGTGTGACTTAAGAACTACATTTTTAATTTTATTTAATTTTAATTTAAAAAGCCAAATGTGGCCAGTAGTCACTATATGGGATGGCATAGATCTAGAGAGACTGAGAAATATCTGCAGGCACTAACCAGAGCACCCAGCAGCCCCTGGTCTTCCCAGTGCCCCTCCCCGCCTTGGGATCCCTTCAACTCCCAAGACTCTGCCTGGGAAGGTCTCCAATCTCCCTCCCATCAAAATCAGTGTCTTGCCTATACTGGGAATGTGTTAATAAACCAATCAACACTACTTTAGAAAGGGCTAGTGGGGTATATGTGGTTAACCAACATGTGGACAGCCATTTGCCGAGGCTGAGAAACACCTTGCAGTTGCCTTCTTCTATGCACAGCAACTAGGTAGCCGCGAGTCCTCTCAATGACCATAGCTGGCCATGCTCTAGAGGCAAAGGAATCTCCAAATGCAGACCTCAGCAGCAGCACCCTGAGAATATAGGCCCTGTTCCCTCACCTCAAGCCAAATTGCTCCCCACCTCACCCTCTGTTTCCTGGGCTCCTGCTGCAGCCCTTCGACAAGGACCACGGCCTCCTCACCGCTCTCCGGCTGCTGCTCCCGCACCCATGCCTGGATCTCCCCTGGCAACACCGTCAGAAACTGCTCCAGCACCAGCAGCTCCAGGATCTGCTCCTTGGTGTGCAGTTCGGGCCTCAGCCAGTGGCAGCAGAGCTCCCAGAGACGGCTTAGGGCTTCTCGGGGTCCAGCCACCTCCTGGTAGCAGAAAAGCCTGAAGAGCTGACGGAAGGTCTCCGGGCTGGGATACTCTGTCTCCAAGGAGGATGTTTCTTCCCAGCTGAAGTCCTCCTCCACCTTTACAATCAGGATCCCCTCCTGCTCCAGGGGTGGCGAGGGCTGGAGGCCCTGGGAGGTCGCCATTGTTCTGGGTAGGCTTTGGTCCTTCTCAGGACTCAAATCTGTCTCTCCCTATACCCCTGGCCAGACACTGGAAAGATGTTTTTCAGGGCTCTGTGTACAGACGATAACATCATTTGAGGTGCAGCGCTGGGGCTGGATAAGCATCTGCACCCATAAGCCACTGCCTTGGCTCCAGGGCCAACTCACCTTCCTGGACAAAAAGGGCTGAAGTAGATCAATTTGTCTCTGTTACTACTCCCTGCTAATTTCCGGGCAAACTACTTAACCGCTCTGGGCCTCAGTTCCCCCATTTGAAAAGAAGAGATGATGATATCCACAAACAGGTTGCTCAAAGAACTTAACGAGATGTTTAGTGCAGTGCCTGGAACCGATCAGAGCTTGAGAAACGCAGTTTTCATTACAGTTGGCCCTTTTGGATGGGGTCCCTTTGTAAATATGGTGAGAACCAGAGCCTCCTCCGCCCAGTTCTTAGATTCTGTCTCAACCTGACCCCTGATTTCGGGCTCAGTGAGCAGGCACCTTCGTGCGCCGCACCGGGTTCCCCCGAGTAGATAGTAACCGTGGCGCTCCCTACAGCTCCAGGGTCCTGGGTGAGTTGAGACTCCCCGGCTGGCTGCTTTTCCATCCCATCCCCTCAGGTCTCAGAGAATGAGCGAGAGCTGAGGTCGGAACACAAACCGGGGCACTGCAAACGGGCGGCAAGATGGAAGCTCGCACCGGGACCCCGTGCCCCTGAACTCACCCGCAGAGCTGCGGGCCCTGGGATACTCCAGGTGCACCCGGAGAGACAGGCCGGGACGGGAGCTGGACCGCGGGGGCGGGGACCTCCGCGGGCTGGCTGGCTGGGGACGCTGGTCCGGAGGCAGAAGACCCCACCTCCCAAATGCAGAACGCTGGCCCGAGACGGGTCCGTGCAAGCCATTGGCTGAGCAGGCTGTCCAGCTTGGGAACGCGTGGGCGGGCCCAGGGAAGAATTGGGCGGGGCGTAACGTAATCCTCGCGCCATTGGCCGAGCCGTCAAGAATGGTAATGAGTCTAGATAGGCGGGTCTATAGGAGGCATTGTGGGTAACGTAGTTCCCCGGCCCCTTCAGTGACCATGCGCAAGCGCCAAACGGCTCCGCAGCTTCTACGCCCTTTTCCCCGCGTCCCTTCAATACCCACCCTCCCACGGTGGAGGGGACCTTGGAAATTTACTTTCTTACTTACATAGCACTTTCTATGTGCCAGGCTTTGTTCTAAGCGCTTTTCGATTATTAACTCGGTTCATCTTTGTAAAAACCCTAGGTAAATACTGTTATCCCTATTTTATAGATGAGGAAACCGAGGCACGAAAGGTTGAATGACTTGCCCCAGGTCAGACGCCGAAGTAAGTGCAGAGCTGGGTGAGGTTGGAAGCCAGGCGTCTATTCTCGTCCAATCCCTTTAATTTTAGAGACTGGAAAGTGATGGTCTAGAAAGTTACTTCCTGGGGGCATCTTGGTTATCAATTGCTTCTTTCATTTGTTATCAAATGTTTATTGGGCTCCAGTTTGTACCAAGCAGGCACCATGAACTGGGGGTAACCTAGACATTCCCTGGTGTCTCAGTGGAGCCTGGGGGAGGTCTAAGGGCACTCAGAAGATAAGCAGGTAAAGGGTCTTGGTGAGAGTTATGTGCTTAGCACATAGTAAGTGCCCTAAACATCAGCACTGACAGAAACACCAGGCGATTTCTGAGTCCTTCACCTCTGGCATTCCCAGACCTAGTACATAACTCTATCCTCCTACTAGCTGTTTTCTTCAACTTCTACTCTCCATTCTGTCATGTTTCACCTTCCACCCCACATTCAATATTCAGATTTTATTGTGAGGACATCAAGCAGAACGAGACACTGGGTTGTTCATGGCTGATTTCTGGAGACCGCACCTCCCTGAAAGGGAGGCATCTTTAAGGTTTGATGCCAGATTTTGGGACTGCCCCAGGCCCTCACAATCTTGTGGTGGGACCTGAAGAAAGGCAGGCCCATATATGCCTGTTTAATCTTAAAACGCCCAAAGTTGGGATCTTAGAATGAACTACCTCTGGTTGTGGGAGCGCTGCTGGGATGGACCAAGATGTGGAACTGTTCAGAGGACTGGTGCTGAAGTCCAACACAAGATGCCTGCCATTCCATCTGCTTCAGAAGAATGTGGAAAGGGATCATTTGAACAAGTCACAGACAGGTATGTAGCAGGAGAGGAAGAAGAGAGCATGGACAAAAGTGGGAGTGGAAAAAGGGGGAAAACAGAAGAGGATGATGGAGAATTTGAGGGATCAGCAGGTTTTATAATCTGATCTGACCACAATCTGGTTGCTGGACTAGTTGGGCTCTGTCTAAAGCGGTAGGCAGGTGTGGGGATGCCAGCATTTTCAAAGCTGCCCCATACCTCCCCATTTCTAACTGCCTCCCGGTTAGCTGTGGGGCCTCAGACTTCTATCTGTCATCTTCTCCTCAAAGCCAGATGTACAGAAGTTAGCAAGTCTATGTAGTAACCACATCCTGGCTACTTTAGTCCTGGTCTTCTCCTATCTGGACAGTTTTCAATGACTACAGTCATCAGAGATTTAAAAGCTAAATTTCTACTTTGCCCAGGAATCTGATCTAACAGGATTAGATCAGATTATGTTTGTAAAGCACCTGTGACAATCTCCAGCCTGTAACAGACACTCCATAAACACTGGCTCTGGCTTCTTGATTTGTAACTGCACTAGGATGAAGTCTGTGAGTCTTAATTTGTGGATCTGGGACACCTGGTGCTGTGGAGTTCCTGTGAGAGGCCCACAGACCCATTACAGCCCCAAGCACTGTTTATAGTATAAAGTATTTATAGTTAGACACACATATCACTATTTTTATTTATACTTATAAATATAGCTTGTCTTCCGTGTTTATGGAATCTACAAAATAATTCAAGTTAAAAGGGCAGCCTCATACTCACAGAAGTTTGCAAACAACTAAGCAGCACAGTACACATATATTTTCCTCTCAAGGCAGAGGGGAATGATTATCTTTAGATGAGTGATGTTCTATGACACATACTAGGCCATTGGTTCAGCTCACATTTACTCTTATTTAATTGTGGCTGGGGAAAAATTGGTCTGTGATCAAGTGCTGTAAAAATTTGAATTATCTTTGGTTGCAATTTCTCAAATGACTGATTCAAATGAACAATTCATTAAGAGTCAAATAGGTCAGCTAATTTGATTAAGTTATCTAGAAGAGTCATCAGAGAGCTACCATGCCCAAAACCTGATATATAACGGGCGTTTTATTATACTTTTCTAAAGTGTCCATGAGCTAATAAAAGCTAATGTTTTTTAAGCACTAAGTCCATGGATTTGTTTGTTTGTTTGTTTTAAATGCCTACAGCACTTGGTATTCCTAGGTGGTCTCCCATCCAAGTACTAACCAGGCCAAACCCTGTTTAGCTTCCAAGCTCAGACGAGATTGGACACACAGTTGCTCTTTAGATAGAGAATATTTAGACAAAAGGACCATTCATTCACCTGAGCTCTACCTCAAGGAGGGAAGCCAGCATCTTTGTCATCAATACTTTCTTCAAAGGCTTGCTTAGACAGGAGGCCGGAGCTAAGCAAAGATAAATAGAAGTAAAATGTCCAGCTTACCCCCTAAAAAATTTGCTTGGGCTGAAGCCAACCATACAGAGGATGGCCAGCCTATGAGAGAGACAGAGATAGACTCAGGGAGAATGAGAAAGGTACAGTTAAGGAATAGGTTTCTTAACCAATGCTTAAAAAAAAAATTCATGTCACTTGTTAAGGAATGGTAAGGACATTGTTCAGGACCGCAGACATAGGTGTAGGGACCACTGCAATGAGATTTTGCAGTGGAGAGATCACATTCAATTCTAAATCCAAGAAAGAGCTGAAATTTATAGCAGAGGAGGGAGTGGGGATTAATAAGAGGGGATTCTTGTTGAAGGCAGGTCAAGGTGATTAGCCATCACCTGAGGGATGCTGGAGGTTGAGGAACCCAATCAGATATTGAGGGTGAGGTGTTCTGGCTAAACTGACTTATCAGGATTCTTGCTAAAACTGGACAATCCAGAGATGAACATGGAATTCCCAAAGTCAGGACCTAATAGAGAGTTCAGAAGAGCCTGAGTAGAGTCTGTCAAGAAGATAATCTTTGCCACCACTTCCAGGGTAAACAGGCTCCCTATCCCTGACAGGAAGACTGCTCTGGAGAAGCCCGACGTGCCCTTTGGGGTTCTCATTTCTAAAGGCAGAAATTGTTCAAGATAAGGCTGCAAGAGAGATGCCAAGGGTCTTTGCCTACCCTCTGTCTAGAAGATAAAGCCTCTCAGGTCAAGGTGCAGCCCGCCCTTCCCAAACCAACAATTTCCAAACCGAAACAGTCCCTGCCTGCTTTCTTCTAAATAATAGCCATCAACTCCTGAGCACCAGGCAATAAACATTTGCACTCCGTTTTTTCCTAATTTAGTAATAATAGAAGTACTGTGATTATCTCTACAGGGTAAGAAAAAAAAAAACCTGAGGCTCTGGGAGTTTTAAGTATTGAAGTCACGGAGGGTCACATAGTTAGGAAGTGACAGAAATGGAATTGGAACCCACCCACATCTTTGATTCCAGAATCCCAGCTCCTAAGTACCAGGTTAATGCACCTTAGCTCGTGAAAATAGCCCAGGTATCGGAAGGCCTCAGTCAGCTACACATGATTCTCTCTCCTTGTCCTCTCTGGCGAACTCGCTCACCCGAGTTTCCCTGTCTGAAGCGCGCCCGCGATCCCCACTGCCAACGGCCAGGTATGGGTGGCGGTCATGATTTGCGACCCGCCCCTGCCCCGCTGGCTGCGACCGTACGCGAGTCGCTTCCCCTCCCGGAGAGTCAACCTCTGCACCCAGGAGAGAGCCGCGGCGCCCAGCTGCGAAGAGCAGCAGCGCGGCGCACAATCAACGTCTGCGTCCAAGATGGGACAACAGAGATCTAGCCCGAACCAGCTACCGCCAGCTGCCTCCGCAGCTGCCACAATGGCCACAGTTGTCTCTCGCGTCTTCTCCAAAGCCTCGCGAGAGGACCGTGCCCCCCGGAAGCGGAAGTCACCAGGGTCGCGGAGTGGGGTGGAGTATGTTTTTCAGAGCACTCCGCACCACGTCGGAGTGGCTAATACCGTGGGTCTTCCGTGGACGGTGTAGCGCTGGCATGAAGGTGTCTGTGGGAGGTGTCTGTGGGAGGGGGCCGGGAGAAAGAGACGTTAGTCTCAGGACTGCGGCGTCCTTGTCACTGAGGCGAAGATCCCTTGCGTGCTCTGAGCCTCAGTTTCCACATCTGTGAATGGGGCACATTAACTCGTTCAAAAGCACTCGTTCACATATATATTTGTAAAGCCGCATATTGAGTCCTCCCATCTGCCAGTAGGGCTAGGTTCTGGGGTCACTGCAGTGATGAGCAGCTGCTTGCTTTCATGGAGTCTGCATTCTACCGAAAGAGGCATACAGTGGACAAATAACTGCCCAAATAATTTAGTCACCTCTTTGATAGATGCCGCCAAGGGATATAGAAGAGGGGACTTGACTCCTTCAGGGAAGAAGTGACGGTTGAGCGGAGGTGTGAAGGCAGCATAGAGTTAACCTGGGGAGTTGGGGGAGAGAGTTCCACATAGGTACCGCAGGTGTGAAGGTCCTGATGCCTGAGAGATCACGGTGCGTTTGAGGGATAGAAAGGAAAACCAGCGTGGCCCAGGTCGACTCTCCGGGAGGGGAAGCGGAGGGTGAGGGTTGGGAGAGGAGGCCAGAGAGGTGGCATCGTGTAGGAGGGCGAAGGAGGCTCCGGTGAGGATTGAGGATTTTTTCCTAAGAGCAGTGGGAAGCCAATAGAATTTGGGGGTTTAAACAGGGTACTGTCGGAATAGGATAAGAAACTTTGTGGAGTACAGATCTCAGGGAGACCAGAGGGGAACAGTGAGACCAGCTGGAAGCTCCTAGAATGATCCAAAGTTGAGAGAATACTAGTAATGATGGTAGTCAGGGAGAGAGCTGACCTAGATTCCTGAAGCAGAATCAACAGGGCCTGGTGTTCGATTTGGTTGGGATGAAGGAGAAAGACATCAAGACTAACTCTCATAAAATGGGGATAACATCTGCTATAGGCTCCATTGTGATGAAGAGATGAAACAATGCCTGACACATATAAAAGGCTTAATACGTGCTAATTTTGTAAAAAAAAAAAAAAATACCTCTGTGTTCAGAGCAGTATTTGTAATGGCAAAGTCTAAGAACAAACTAGGTGTCAAGAGAATGTCAGATGATCTCAAGAGATGATGTTGAGGAAAAAAGCAAGTGGCAGTATGCTATCATTTCCATCAATTATAAAAACATGCAAAACAATATATATGTAGGTATATATACATATGTACTAAAAGTGTACAGAAATGCTTGGGTTTTGGATAACACCGAATTCTGGATGATTATTACTCATGGAAGTGGGGCAAGAGTTGGAGAGAGACGTGACTGCAAGTTTTAATGTGCATTTTTAACAATGACAAAAATAGTCATTCTTAGGATTTTGCATTCTTGAAGTATTGAAAACTAGCAAATGTTTTCACAAATAATTTTAAATAAATGCAGTGCTAATTTTTAAGCAGGCCTCATTGACTGTATACTGTTTCCATTATAATTTTAAACATTTTTCTATAAAAAACTTTTACTTGAGGTATAACGTGTAAAGTGTACAAATCTTTTAAGTGTACAAATCTAAAGTGTATGTCTGAAAAAATTTTACAAATCTATACACCTGTGTAATCACCTAGATCAAGATATAGGTCATTCTTAATACTTTAGAAGGCTACCTCTTGCCCTCCGTCCCCGTCAGTTCCCCCAGTTCTTGCCCAAAACCACTGATCTGCTATCTGTTACCTTAAACTAATTTTTCCTGTTCTTGAACTCTATAAGTGACATCCACACAGTATGTTTTCTTTGCTGTCTGGCATCTTTTACTCATCATTGTGTCTCTGAGATTCATCCAAGCTCTTGCGTGTGTCAGTAGTTGGTTCGTTTTTATTGTCAGGGAGCATTGTATGCCTATAGCACAATTGATCCACTCTCATGTAACTAGACATTTGCCCTTTCCAGTTTGGGCCTATTATGCATAAAGCTGCTATGAACATCCTTGCCCATGTAATCTGGCGGATGTTTTATTGTACCAGGTACATGGGAATTCATTTTGTGATTCTCCATTAAAAAAAAAAAGCTCCCTATTGTTATTTAATATGATGACTATTTCATGATGACATGAACCTGCTTAGTGTACCGCACAATTCAACCCGCCCCACCTACAAAACAAGTCATCAGAAAAACTGCTTCCTGTGGGATCTTGGCATCTCTAAGCAGGTTTGTCCTCACACAACCTTTTTAGGAGGTTGGTGTTGCTATCCCCATTTCACACATGAGGGAAATGGATTCTGGGATGTAGAGTGACTTGTCTAAAGTCATGCAGTTAAAAAGGGGCAAAGGTTGGAACCCACGCTTGCTGGGCTTGGGGAATCCCAAGATGTGTCAGATAAGGACTTTGTTCTTGTGTAAGGCGAGAAATGCAGAAGAAATCTGTACTTGACCTTTATTCAGTACACAAACGAGTTGTGCCACGCATGAGCTGCAGTCGCCATGGATGTGGCAAGACCTTCCAGAACTGGAGGTAAAGTCATCAGCAAAGAGCAGGACCAACACTTTCCATAATACCCCACCCTCCCCACAAAAAAGATTGCCCCAGTGAACAAAAGTGGGCAGCAGGGTGCGAATGCAAAGAGAGGAGGTTATTGGAGCTTGGAGGAGATGCCAATTGCGGGCAGGGCCACAGCAGAGTGACCAGGAAGGGGGATAGAGGAGTTAGACTATCAGTTCCCCCTGGTGACCCTGGTCAGGGCCAAGAGCTAATATTGTAAATGTACTAATGTTTTTTGAATAGGTAATTTGAATAGGTAATACACGTGCCTGGTTAAGAAGCCATTCACTCAGTACAAAAGGAGATAGAGTGAAAATTATATCTCCTTCCCACTCTTGATCCCTAGTCCAGTTGCCCTCCCCAGAAGCAACCTTTTGCCCCAGTGTCTTGAGTACCTGTCCAGAGATACTTATGCTCCGTGTGCTGCCATCCACTGTGCACTCTATTGCTCCTTGTGTTCTCATCAGTATCCTTAGGTGGTCCATCAATATCTGTACCAATAGAGTCATGATAGGGAACTCAGATTGGACAGACTGTGGGCCTGCCCTTCTCCCACCTCTCTGTCTTCATTCCATACCCACCCTACCCCTCTCTTCCCTGGTTCATACTGCTCTGGGCACATAGGACTTCTTGCCTGAACATGTCCAGTACACTCCTGCCCCAGGGCCTTTGCACTTGCAGAGTCTTCTTTTCCTTCTGTGTAGAATGCTCTGCCCCCACATATCTCCATGGTTTATTCCTTTACTCCATCACACTTTTACTCAAAGTCTAATTCTCAGCTTGGCCCTCCCTGACCCCCTTATAATTCCAAACTCCCTCAATCCTAGATAATCCTATACTGCTAAGTGCCTTACTTGGTGCCAGAGCACCCATCTCAATGCAACATGCTCAGAATTTTACTCGTTTGGTTTATTGTCATCTTGCCCGACCCAGGTACAAGCTCCTGAGGGCAGTGACTTAATTTTGTCCCTGCTGAGCCTCAGCCTCTGTAGCAGCTCACAGTGGGCCCAGGAGATCTGTTCCTAGAAAGAACACATGAATGATTGTAGAGCTGTCTCTATTTTTTTTCTCCTCTAGGTTTATTAAAATATAATTGACAGGTAACATTGTATAAGTTGAAGGTGATATACAAATATATTGTAAAATGATTACAGCAATAAAGTTAGTTAACACATAGTTATATTTTTGTGTGTGTGTGGTGAGAACATTTAAGATCTACTCTCTTAGCAACTTTCAAGGATATAATATATTGTTAACTATAATCACTATGCTATACATTAGATTTCCAGAATTAATTCATGTTATAACTGAAAGTTTGTACCCTTTGACCAATATCTTCCCATTTCCTGCACCCCCAGCCCCTGGCAACCACCATTCTACTCTGTTTCTCTGACTACAACTCATTTAGGTCCCACATATAAGGGAGATTATGCCGGGTTTGTCTTACTTCATTCTTTTGAAGGACCACCATGTTGTATTCTGTCGTTTGGTGGGCGGAAGAATGGCCCCACAAAGATATCCAATTCCTGCTCCAGAACCTATATTATTCTATAAGACAAAAGATACTTTGCAAATATGATTAAGGATTTCGAGATGAGATTATCCTGGATTATTCCAGTGAGTCCAATGTAATCACAAGCATCCTTATAAGAGGAAGGCAGAGGGAGATTTGACTGCAGGAAACAATGTGACAACAGAAGCAAGATGGAGGAAGGGGCCATGAGCCCAGAAATGCTGGCAGTCTCTAGAATTGGTAAAGGCAAGGAAACAAATTCTCCTCTAGAGCCTCCAGAGGCAGCTCAACCCTGCTAACACCTTCATTTTGACCCAGTGATACTAATCTCAGACTTCTGACCTCCAGAACTGTGAGAACATGAATGTGTGTCGTTTAAGCCACCAGGTTTGTGCCCATTTGTTACACCAGCCATAGGAAACTAATATACATGGTATGAATGTCCCATGATTTACTTTCCAGTTCACTCCTGGTGGGCAGGTAGGCTGTTTCTCATCTATATTGCACTGGGTACCACTATCAGTTCTCAACCTGGGAGATTGTGCCCCCAAGGAGACATTGGACAATGTCTACAGACATTTTTGATTGTCACAGTGTGTGTGTATGTGGGGTCCAGTCAGTGCTACTGGCATCTAGTGGGTGGAGGCCTGGGGATGCTGCTAAATATACGGCAATGCACGGAACAGCTCCTGCAGCAAAGAAGGATCAGCTCCAAATCAATAGTGAGGTTGAAAAACACTGGTTTATCTGTAAGATTAGTTCCTAGAAATATAATTGCTGAGCCAAAGGGCGTATCCTTTTGAAATGGTATAGACTTTGCAACATTCATTGCCCAGGGCTAATATTAACTTTGAGAATGTGCTCAGTTCCTGTGAGGTGACACACCAACTCTGAGATGCTGGCGTGGGTGGTGTGGGTCCCCGCAAGCCTGGAGTCAGCTGCTCTGTGAATCTGATGGGAAAATAGCTATGGGGCAGAGGTTGCTGGGTTCATTCATTTAATAGCCAGGTCCTGAGCACCTGTCATGTGCAGGATGAAGTTGACATATCTCTTCCCTCATAGGGCTCTCAGTCCAATGGGGGATATTGACCAGAAAACAAACCATGTGATATATACACCGAGTGTACAGTGAGTACATTGGCCTGGGAAGTCAAGGAGGACTTCATGGAAGAGGTAACTTGTAGATGATGTAATGATTAATTTTATGTTTCAACAACTGGGCAAAGGGATGCCCATATGGCTGGTAAACATTATTTCTATGTGTGTCTGTGAGGGTGTCTCTGGAAGAGATTAGCATTGGATTCAGTAGACTGAGTAAAGATTGTGGGTGGACATCATCTAGACCCTTGAGGGTGCAAATAGAACAAAAAGGTGGAGGAAGAGGGAAAATCCTCTCTGCTTACGCTGAGACATCTATCTTCTGCCCTTGGACATCAGGGAGCTTAGGTCTTGTGTGCTTGCATTCCAGCTGGATTATACCATTGGCCTCCCAGTTGTCAAACTTTTGGACTCGAAGTGAATTATACCACCAGCTTTTCTGGGTCTCCAGCTTGCAGACAGCATACATGGGACTTCTCACCTCCATCACTGTGTGAGTCAATTCCTGCAATATATCTGTCTCCATGTGTCCTATTGGATCTCTTTCTCTGGAGACCCCTTAGCACATCCATTGTCATTTACTGAATGCTCAGCACATACTCTCTCCCTGCAGGAGCTTAGGTGTTCCCTTCTGGATGATAGAAGTTGCCTGTCCTTTTGTTACCAAACTGAGCTTCAGGTCCCCACCATGTGGGCTTCCATGAAGTCCCTTTATTTTTGAGGGTTTTGGAAAGTTTTGGGAAGTGCTCCCACATTCTGCAAGCACAGCCTCTGTCCCAATCAAGCTCTCTCCTGTTCCCCTCACCCCAGCCTGAGAACCATTTCTCCAAGCTGTGGCAGGCACATTCCAGGAATCATCTGCATAACAGAACTATGAAAGTGATGCTGCTATCCCATTGTATAGATGAGGAAACTGAGGCCGAGGAAAAGTAAATGATTTGCTCAAGGTTACACGGCAGAGAAGGGATGTCACATCAGCTTTGCCAGACTTCAAAGTTGGAGCTATTTCTCACTGTGCTTAGACTGGCCAGGGCAGGGCAAAGAGGAAGGCCTGGGCAGGCACATGGAGTGGGGGTTGGGGGGTGCAGAATTGAGAGAAGGCAGGCAATGACAGGAGTGTTTCTGAGCTGTGGGCCTGGCCCTGGGCCTGAAGGGAGGGTTGACCTTCCCTTGGGGGAAGGTCAGAGCCGGCTTTGGAACTTGACTCTGATTTGGAGGCAGAAGGAGCTGGTCATCAAGGCCCACCCTCCCAGGCCTTCATGACTCCCTAGGGCCTGGGGTCTCAGGCTATCACTTAAAAAAGAACCATACTTTTATTGAGGTTAGCTCAAAGAAGTTATTTACAAAACGCTTTGTGTTTTCAAAGTACAGCTTTTTCTAAAAAGCAATGTCCACCTTTAATACATGCTCTAGTACACAGGTGTGTTTTGGGGTGTGCCCATGCTCAGTACTACTCTGTGGAATTGTCTTGGGTCCGCCGGCGGACCTTTGAGGGCCCAGGGGTGGCGGGAGGGCTGGTGGGGGCTGGGGCCAGGTTCACCCAGCCAGGCCCGCGGGGCAGCACGTCGCTCTCGTTGAGTCTGCAGACTCGGTAGTTCTCGTAGTGGACGTTGTGGGTGATGTCCTTCAGATCTTGGAGGTGGGAGCTGGGAGATGGGCAGGAGGTCAGCCCAGGCCAGCCATGGCAAACCCCAGGCCCCCTGCAGCCCCCTGGGCTCCCTACACCCTCACCGGATGAGCAGGTCTCTCAGGAGGGGAAATTCACAGTGCGCCATGTTCTCCACTGCAAGACAGGACACCGAATGCCCACTGTGTGCTGCACGACACCTAATACCCACCACCGCCCTTGCCCTCCCCTTATCCCACCTCCCCGTCTTCATTTATTCATTGCTGCGTCCCCAGCACCTGGTACAGGTGGTTCCTACAAATAGTTGTTGAATCAATGAATTCACTGATTATTTATTTATTATATACTTAATCATAACTATATTATATTACACTTATTATACCATGTATAATGTATATTATATTCTACTTTTAATAATTATGTTGATAAACTGGGGGCTCAGGTCCTGGCTGCTGTTCCTTTACCTTCCAGTCTCACCCTCAGGGAGGCCCTCCTCTGCTCCCTCAGGCAGCCCCACCTCCCACCCTGCATATTTCCTTCATAGTGCTTCACTCATCCGTTATCATCTTGTTAACTCTATGGGAATAGGGACCCTGTTGGTCCTGCTTTCACTGTCTACCATGAGGAACTGCACATAGTACACGGGGCACATAGTAGGCCCACAATAAATTCTGGCACACGAATAGGGCACCTTGTGGGTGCCTGGCATTATGCAGAGCTGTGGCTCTGCCCCCTCCAACCACTCTATGAGGTTGATGTTACCATGATGCCCATTTTACTGTGAGGAAACTGAGGTCCAGAGAGTCAGTAACTTGCCTGAGGCCTCCCAGCTGTAAAGAGGGACTCATCCAAGGTCTGTCTGTTAACCACGGGGCCCTATGATAGGTGCTAAGGATCCCAAAGGCAATATAGGGCGTGTCCTGGTGCCCCACTCACGCTCCCCAAATGCCTTCACTGACCTTCAATGATGCCCCACTTCGTCTTCCGGCCCAGCACACACCTCCCGTTCACTAGGTGCTCTCGGTCAGCCCCAACCACAGCAAAGGGGATCCGTTCCTGAGGGAGGGGCCAAGATGGGAGGGTTGGTCTCCTACCCCCGGTAGAGGCGGGGCAGGGGGTTGCTGTCCTTTGTGGGGAGAGAAAGGAGAAAGTAGTAGAAGGCGTACATGATATCTAACAAGTCAGAAGATAGAAATCCAATCAGTTTCCTTATTTGGAAAGTGAGAGTCATCACAGTACTGACATAGGATGTTTGAGAAGTGCTTAGCATAATTAAAGGTTAGCAGAACAACTCTTGGAAGCTGTGTCATTACTAATAGCCACCTTACTAACGTAATCTTGCTAACATCAAATCTCTCACCTGTGAAGCAAGAACAGTAATCACCTTCAACAATTATCATGATGTTATGAACCAGGGTTTGGCCACCTGTGGCTCACAGGCCAACCAGGGCCCACCTTCAGTTTTTCTCTGTAAAGTTCATTGGTACACGGCCCTGCCCATTCAGTGACTCTTGTCTTTATGGCTTTCAGACTACCACAGTAGAGTTGAATAATTGCGACAGAGACCGCTTGGCCCACAAAGTCTAAAATATTTACCATCATCTGGCATGTCACAAAAAAGTTCGCCAAACCCTGTTGTAAATTCTAGTTGTTTACATGTTCCAGAAGTGAAGATGCAAACTCAAAAACTCCTAAGTGAGTTTGTTTTTAATTCACAGTTAATTAGTGACAGGGAATAATATCGATGCCAATAATAATAACTATCTGTTGCACATTTATTATGTGCCAGCCTGTAGTAAACCTTCGATAATGTTATGTGTCTGGATGACTTATTGAGATTTAAGAATATGCTCCTCGTATTTCTCCTAGCTCTGTTCCAGCTGTCTTTGCCCTCCTCAGGACAGAAAGCAGGAAGTTGGTTAAGGTCAGAGCTCTTTGAATCTTCCACAGGAAATCCCGTTGATTGCTCCAGAGGGGAGGGGGAAGAGGGAATGTGTAGAGAAATTGGATGCCAGACGGGAAACAGAGCCTCCATGTACAGATGTGCGGTCTGTGCACTGCACAGAGGCAACTGGTCATGAGGCAGTGTAGGCCCCCGACTGTAGAGGAAGCTGCTGCATTTTTCTAATCCAAACTAGATCACTGTGTAGGCTAGCAGGGGCCCTGCGGGGAGGGAGTTGAAGCCTGATGTCTATGGATGATGAACCCCAGGCCTCATCCTGGTGGTTTGCAGGGTCCAGATGGACCGACATTGGATGCACCACAAGGTCAGGAAGATGGGGGCTTGGAGTTAGAATTCAGTTAATTCAGAGAAAATGAAGATGTGAGCTATTTCCCTCTTCCCTTTTTGTAACGGCTTTATTGAGAAACAAATCACATATTGTAAAATTCACTCTGAGAGGTACAGTTCAATGGCTTTTAGTATATCCACAAAATTGTGCAACCATCACCACAATCTAATTCTACAGCATTTCCATCACCCCAAAAAGAAACCCTGGACCCGCTAGCAGTCACTTCCCATTCACTCTGACCCCCAGCTCCTGGCAACCACTGATCTACTTTCTATCTCTATAGAGTTGCCTGTTATGGACATTTCGAATAATGGAATCATTCAACACATGGCTTTTTATGTCTGGCTTCTTTCACTGAGCTTCATATTTTCAAGGTTTATCCATGTTGTAGCATCTTTCAGAACCTCATTCTTTTCTATGGCCACAATGTTCCATCATGTGGCTAGACCACCTTTGTTTATCCATTCATAAAGTAATGGACATTTGGATTATTTCCACTTTTTGGCTATTATGAAACACTGCTATAAACATTTGTGTACAAGTTTTTATGTGGACATAGGTTTTCATTTCTTTTGGGAGTAGAATTACTGGGTCATATGGTAACTCAGTGATTAACCTTCCGAAGAACTGTCACACTGTTGTCCAAAGCGACTGTACCATTTGACATTCCCACCAGTAATGTGTGAGTCTCAATTTCTCCACTAACTTGTTATTGTCAGTCATTTTGATAATAGCCATCCTAGTGGATGTGAAGTATCTTGTGGTTTTGATTTGCATTTCCCTTATGACTAATGACGTTGAACATCTTTTCATATGCTATTGGCCATTTATATAAATTCTTTGGGTAAATGTCTATTTGAGATCCTTTGCCCATTTTTAAATTGAATTGTCTTTTATTATTGATTTGTAAGAGTTCTTTATATAATCAGGATACAAGTCCCTTATCAGATATATCATTAGCAAATATTTTCTCCCATTCTGTGGGTTGTTCATATGACTTATTTTTTGCTCACCTTAAGTTTCTGGATGGATAGAGATTCGTACCTGCTAGAAATATGTGAACTTTTTCCTAGCTGTAATCTTCAGATGGAAAGGATGAATGAAAAGAAAATCAGGTGGCCTTGGTCCCACCAGCCTCCTGCCCCACCATGGCCTCCTACCCTGATCTTGCTATTGAGGATCCTGTCATTGATGTCCTCATCGAAGCACTTCTGCGGGTACACATCGATGTAGTGAGTCCTGAGGTCGTGCTGGATCTGGGGACCACATGCAGGTAACCTCAGCTCACCTTGTGCACTCTGCTCCTTCCCACCTCCGCTGACCACAGCCTTGGCCCAGGCACTTAGTTCACCTGGCGCCTGAAGGTCTCTCGCTCTTCAATGGTCAGGCTGTCAGCCCGTGCGATCACGGGCACCACATTCACAGTCTGGCACAGCCGCTGCAGGAACTCAATGTCCAGGGGCCGCAGGCTGCTCAGACGGGGCAGTGATGGTGGTGGCAGCAGCAGCAAGTGTATGAGTGAGGGGGGTGCCAGCCCATAGCCCATGCTGGGGCCCCTTCCTCCTCCTCCTCCTCTCTGCCCAAATGGTCCAGCCACCTCACCAGTGCCCAGTGGGCGGCACGAAGTACACACAGCAGTGCACCCGGGTGTCAGGGATGTGACGTTGGCGGGTGATAAGGATCTCCTCCTGCAGGTACCGCTCGTACTGTTCATTGATGTAGCTCAAGATGGGGTCCCAGCTGGAGTGGGAGATGGACCCAACTCAGGATCGTGCCCAGGAGCCCCACCTGCCTCCCTGGGGCCTCTGGCTGGTCTCCCCTGAGTGTGACCAATCGCCCTGGTTCTCCCGGGATGCAAGACCTTCAGCCTTGCACAGCCCAAGGTGCTTGGGCACCTGAGTATGCTCCCCTCCCCCCCACTCCCCTGCACCACCAGAGAGGGACGCCTGGCATTCTCAAGCTGAGGCCTCACCTTCCCTTGTGTGTAAAGTAGGGACTATAAGAACATACTCTGGTGGTGGTAGTGGGGAGTGAGTATTGAATGAGAGAAATTGCTGCTGGCCTGATTCAAACCACCATGGACTCCTGCCTGATAGTGGCAAAGATCTCCTGACTCCTCTCCCTGGGCCCCTTCCCTCTGCGGGCTATTGCCAACAGCAGCACAGAAGATTCTTCTAAAAGCAGGAGTCAGATTGCATCACTTTCCTGCTCAGCTTCCGGGGGCTGAGGAAAAGCCAAAGTCCTTTCATTTCCCTCCAAGGCCCTACACCACCCAACCGCTGCTTCCTGCCTGCTCGCTCCTCTTCCTCTCCCTGTTGCTCCTGCTTGCCAGCCACACCAGCCCATCCGCCTCAGGGCCTTTGCACATGCGACCCTCAGCCTTGCACACTCTTCTCCACATGTCCACATGGTTCATTCTCTCATCTCCTGGAAGTCTGTGTCCGAATCTCACTTTTTTTCAGGAAGTCTTTCTTGACTGTTCTGCTTAAGATTGCAACCCCCTATGGCTCTGTACCCCTTTAACTCTCAGAAATGTCCTGTTTGGATGGTAGAGTTTAGGCTCGCCCTCTGTGTATAGCTGATTATTTTGTGCATTGGCTGTCTGTTACCCCTGTGACAACATAAATTCCATGTAGGCGAGGAAGTTCATTTTTGTTGTTCCTTGCAGCATCCCCAGATCTAGAACGGAGCTTGCAGATAGTGCTCAAGTGCGCATCATGTGCAGGGCCGGCTTTGAAAGACTGTAAAAGGAGCAGCCCACAGAGCTCTGCGCTTAGAGGGGCCCATGCTTTGTTGAATGTTCTGCAGTCATGGTCTTACATTTTCTTGGTTTTGAACAAGGGGCCCACATTTTCATCACACTGGGTCCTACAAATTTTGCAACCACTCCTGATTTTGTGGGGGTTGTGTGTGTGTGGGTCATTGAGAGCCTAGAACAACTCTGCAAGATGGGTGTTGTCATCCCCAAGTTACAAAGAAGGACATCGAGCTTCTGTGACCAGTCCCAGGTTATGTAGCTAGAAAGTGGTCTAACCCAGGATCCTGACTCTGGCACGCGGGCTTCTAACCTCGTCTATACCATAACTTTTATTGAGTGCTTACTGTGTGCCAAGCAGCGCGCTAAGACCTTTACGTACTTGACTCCCTTCAATCTCGGAGGGAGAGCTGTGTACGGCCATTATACAGATGAATAAACTGAGGCCCAAAGATACCACAGCCAGGTTGTTCCAGGGCTGGGACGTTTCCCAGAGGCTAGAGGGGCAGGGGCACGGGCAACCGGGGCTTGGCTCCACTTCAGAAGACCCACCACTTGTCATTGTTGATCTGGTCCCCAAAGCCGGGTGTGTCAGTCACAGTCAGCTTGAGCTTCACACCCTTCTCCTCAATGACTGTGAAGAGAGAGCAAAGGAGGGGAGAGATTGGACCCAGGCGGGCCAGGATGGCGGTGATGGTGAGGGCGGGGACTCGCTCACCGTGGGTCACTGAGTGCAGCTGCAGCGTCTGGGCTGTGGTCCCCACCAGACCCGGTGGGGTGGATTTCCATACCTTGGACTTGAACAGTGTGTTCACCATTGTGGACTTGCCCAGCCCACTCTGCCCTGGGAGTAACCAGATGACAGAAATATTGGTGAGCATTTTAGGTAGCATTTCTCAAACTCTTAAATAAATATTTTAAACAAGTAAACTGTTTTCTAAGTACCACATAAATATAGAAAAGTGTATACTATCATAAGTGTCTACCTTGATGCTTACCCACCCCTTTCTTATTGAGGCAAAATTCATCTAATAAAAGATTAACCAGTAACCATGTAAAGTGAACAATTCAGTGACATTTAGTACAATAATAGTGTTTGTGCAACCACCACCTCTATCTAGCTCCAAAACATTTTCATCACCCACAAAAGATAAGCCTGTGCCCATGAAGCAGTCTCTCCTACTTCTCCCTCCCCCAGCCCCTAACAACCTCCAATCTACTTTCTGTCTCTAGGGATACCTATTCTGAACATTTCATATAAATGGAATCATGAAAAATTTGTCCTTTTGTGTCTGGTTTCTTTCACTCAGCTTAATGTCTTCAAGGTTCATCCATGTTGTAGTATGTATCACCACTTCATTCTTTTTCAGGGCTGAATACTATTCCATTGGAGAGTTAGACCACACTGTGTTTATCCATTCATCTATCGATAGGGAGTTAATATGTTTTTGCAAACCAAACAACCTATGTAGCAGCACCAGATCAAGAGACAGAACACACAGCTTCTCCTAAGGCCACACATGCCCCATCTCAGTGACTATGAGCCCAGTCCTCCAGGGACTGCCACTCTCCTGACTTAGGAGCAGTTCTACCTGCCCTTGACTTAGGGAACCACCCAGCATGTGCTCTTTCGTGTCTGGCTTCTTTTGATACTTGGTGAGATATACCTATCCCGTTTGTGGTTGTGAGGTGCTTCTCCAGCTCCGTGGGCCATGTTCTTCAATATGAAATATGCTGTGTCACAATGCAGGACACCCCTTTGTGTATATAACTGAAATTGTCCTTAGGGTTCTGCTATCCAATATGGGAGCCACGCCTGGCTATTGCCACTGGCAATATGGCAGGTCTGAATTGAGATATGCCCTTAATGGAAAATACAAATGAGGTTTTGCCGACTTGGTATGACAAAATTCTAAAAGGTCTCACGGATAAATTGTATATAAATTATTATATGTTGAGATGATAGCATTTTAGAATATATTGGGTTGAATAGATGATTAAACTTAATTTCACCCGTTTCACTTTTTAAAAGATGGCTACTTGGAAATTTAAAAATTGCATATGTGGCTCATATTATATTTCTATTGGACAGTGCTGCCTTCGAATAATACCCTTAATTGGAGCTACACACTCTGAAATTTTGTGTCTTGTTGTATCTAGTTTGTTTGGTTAAAAGCAATGTTCTGACCTATAAAATTAATTGTGCATATACAAAAATGCAATTCCAGATAAACTGACCCATGGAGAATCTGCTAAATGCTAGGCACTGTGCTAAGCCAGATGAGGAAATTGAGGCAGAGAGGGGTTAGGGACCATGCCCAAGATTGTATAGTGGTGGATTGGTGGGTTTATGGCTGGCACCAGGATCTGAGTGTGGGTGTTCACCACTTGCTGCCTCAGCTCCCCATTTTATTGCTCTGTTTGGGTTAGGTTGGGGCTTCATGTGTGATTTTTGTCCTTTAATGACTCAGCATTTCCCAGATTTTCAATTATACCCCTGCGAGGTACTTCTTAGGCCCACTTAACAGATGAGAAGACTGAGACCCCAAGAGGTGAGGTAACCATGCCTTGGCCCCTGGGGTCGCATCAATTGTTCTGTCCCCTTGTGAGCCTCCGCCCCTCACTCACCCACCACCATGATGTTGAACTCAAACCCCATCTTCATGGCCTTGATCTTCAGTTGGTCAAGCACGGCCTCGATGCCCACGTAACCAAGCATCTCGCAGGGCGGGGTCCTGGGGCTGGAGGTCCCAGATGAGCTGGGGGAGGAGGACCACCTCAGGGGGTCCATGGGACCAAGGGCACAACAATACCTGTCATCCGGGTGGAGTGGGAAGAAGGGGGTCACTGGGGCTCCAGAATGGGACCACTTATGTTATCTCATTTCTGAACCCTGACTCCTGAGTTCTGCTTCCAGACACTCCCACGCGTTATGTCTCCAAGTCCCCATGACCCAAGGGTTTTGGTGAGAGGCGCCTGGGGGAGCTGCCTCTTGGGGGAGACTGAATCCCCACCCTGAGATGTCCAGCCCCAGGGAATCTGTTCCTTCCCCACCCCAGCTTCCACTCTCACCCCACCCAATTGCCCAGGCAGGCTCTCTGCTCAGACACTCCCCCAGCAAAGCCCAGGGGTCAGACCCGTGGGGGACAGAGAGAGAAGCAGCCTCCCGTGGCACCTAGTAGCCCTGGGTTCCTGTGGGGGCTTTTGAGGCTGCCCTGTCCTGGCAGACCCTGGTGTGTGTGGTGAAGGGGAGGGGAGGTGACAGTTAACTGAAGAATCTTAGCCCCGCCCCCTCCCCATGACCTCACCTGGGGGCTCCTCAGCATCAAGGAGCCCAGGGCAGGGACAGGTAAGCTGCTCCTCCAGGCCCTTACCGACACTACCATGTAATCTTCACAAAGACCCTAGCTTAGTACTACAGACAGGAAGCCCAGGGGCCTAGGGCAGCTCCCTTGCCCTAGGTCACCTAGCTGGTATGAATGGCAGGGCTGGGCTTCATTCAGCTAGTCACTCTGAATTCCAAGATCACTCTGCCAGGGGGAGCAAACTGTGACCCACAGCCAGAAATCACAACGTCCATGTGTTTTTCTTTTGGTCTATCCATTGCTGGTGCCATAGTGTTTTAAATTGCCAGCATTGAAAAATCAAGGCATTAATTTAGCAAATATTTACCTTGTACTTAATCTGAGCATGGCATTGTTCTAGGGGCCCTACGATAGGAACTTGTTTAATGATCATCACAGCCCTAAGAAATAAGTGCTGTTACCATCCCTAGTCTACAGATAAGAAGGTCAAGGGAGTCGTTCAAGGTCACACAGTGAGGAAGTGGCAGAGGTGGGATCTGAGGCCATGTGCTCACCCTCTCCAGCCTCTTTTCTTGTTTATATGAACATCTAGATTCCCAGTGTATCTTAGAGATTGTAAACTCTGTGAACTCTGGCCCAGCCCACAACTGTTTCGAGTTGCCCTCTTTAGCTGTGCCACGTGCTCTCCAGTTTGCCATAGTCCTCACCCCTCCGTAATGTCTCCCTGATGTTTTTTAAACCAAGTCCATCTCACTCAGCTCTTTCTCACCTGAGTTTCCTGGCACCTGAGTTTGCAAGCTCTAAGCAATCCCCTGTCTCAGATGTTTGCAAATAGTTCTCAGATCATATAGATTTTAGGCTTTGCCGATCATATGATCTCTGTTGCAATTACTCTTCAGCTTTGCTGTCGTAATGTGAAAGAAGACAAGTAAAGGGATGGGCATGGCTGCATGCCAGTAAAACTATTTACTGACCCCACTGCATTCACCGGATCTCACCAACTCTGCCCCAATCCACTCACCTCAACTGTACTCTGCTCCAACTAGCCTTCTCTCCCTCTTTGCCCATGCTCTTCTACTCCCCTACCTTCTACATATCCGACAGCAGAGACTTAACCTTTCACTCTCAAGGCTTGGAGGCTGGGAGTGGGCTGGGCAGGGCCCTGGGGAGGACTGAGGCAGAGTTTGACTTATACATGGTTCCATTCCCAGCAGAAAAACCTCTCAAGCTCCACAGCTCTTGAGGGATTCGGTGAGGCTGGCCTCTTCATCAAAGCAAATGAAAACTTTATGTGGGGATGACCAAAGAATGCGTTGTGACTGACCTTGAAAGGGAGCAGATTCTGCCTCCGGGAATGTCCCCTAAGGATATAAGCCTCTCTGAAGAGAAAGAACTTTCTTTAAGAAAACCATCACATGTGAGTGATTTAGAATCCTGAAAAACTGGGGGGAAGAAAGCCTCAATGGGTACCCACAGGGACTGCAAACTTGAGGATCAGATTTGCAGAAAGCCGGATTTGCAAGACACTTGGCTATGCTGATTGGGAGAAGTCGAGGGTAAAGCGGTCTGAGTAGCATGAGAGTGGTGGGTGAGCCCAAATGTGTGCTAAGGACAAAGGATGGGATGGGATCATGGCCACAAGCTGGAGAGTAACGCAGGGCCACTTACTGCCTATTTTCATAGTGTATGTCACTGTGCTAAGAAAGCTTCTGCGTTGATTATTCTAGTCAATTCCCACAACAACCCAAGAAGGGGGATAGTATTCACACATCCATTTTACAGATGAGTAATCTGAGGCAGAGAGAAGTCAGGGACTGTGACTCAGGTCACAAGCTTGTGGGTGTTAAGGACTGGGACCAAGATCCAAGTCTGAGGGTCTGACCCTCCCAAAGCCCCTCATTGTTGCTCTGTTTGGGTCTGGGGGCTCTGTGGGTAGCTATTTTCTTTGAACACCTCAAAGATTCCCAGATTTTATTTAATCAGGTCTTATTTTCATAGTGGGAATGACAAGAAACAAAGCACCCAGGAGTCTGGACAGGAAGACTGAGGGTCAGTACAGAAAGGAGGGGACCACGGGCCTTCTGCCCACCCAGCCAGGCCAAGTGGTGGGTGCAGGGGCCCCAGTTGTCGGCCTCCCTCCCTGCTTTGTTTTTCAATTGAGATAAAATTCACAACATAAAATTAACCATTAGCCATATTAAAAGTGAACAGATCAGTGGCATTTAGTACATTCACAATGTTGCAGAATGACCTCTATCTAGTTCCAAGACATATTCATCACCCCAAAAGGAAACTATATAAGCACTAAACACTCACTCCCCATGCCCCCTCCCTAATCCCCTGGCAACCACTAATCTACCTTCTGTTTCCATGGATTTGCTTGTTCTGGACATTGCATGTAAATATAATCATATAATATGTGGCCTTTTATGACTGGCTTCTTTCACTTAGCGTCACATTTTTGAGGTTCATCCACGTTGTAGCCTGTGTCAGTGCTTCGTTCCTTTTTTTTAAAAAAATTATTTATTTAAATTAGTTTCCAGTACTTCATTCCTTTTTATGGCTGAATATTCCATCACATGGATAGACCACATTTTATCCATTCATCAGCTGATAGACACTTGGGTTGTTTCCACCTTTTGGCTGTTGTGGTTAGTGTTGCTGTGAATAGTTATGTACAAGTCTGAGTACTTGCTTTCAATTCTTTTGGGTCTATACTTGGAGTGAAATTGCTAGATCATATGATAACACTATATATAAATTTTGGAGGAACTGTCAGACTGTTTTCCACAATGGTTGTAACCCCCTCTCCTCCTTTTTGCAATAGAACATTACAGTCATTTCAAAACTATGGAGAGGATGTAGGCAGGGTGCGAAATGAAGAACCCAGTACAGAAGATCCCATAGCATGATGGTCAGGGCCTCTGAGATCTAGCCGAATGCCTGAGTCACAATTCTGGCTTCTCTGCTCACTGGGTGTGCTTGGCAGAATCACGGCCCTTAAAGACATCTCCATCCCAATCCCTGGAACCTGTGAATGTGTTACCTTACATAGCAAAGGGACTTTGCAGAAGTGATTAAGGATTTCGATGGGGAGATTATCCTGGGGGCCATTGTAATCCCAGAATTCCTTATAAGAGGGAGGCAGGAGGGTAGAGTCAGAGATGTGAGGATGGGAGCAGAAACTACAGTGATGGGGCTGGGGCACAAACCAAGGAATGTGGCCCCTAGAAGCTGAAAAAGGCAAGGAATGGATTCTCCCTAGAGCTTCCGGAAGGAACACAGCCCCACCAACCCATTTAGACTCCGACTTCCAGAGCTATGAGGTAATACATTTGTATTGTTTCCAGCCACTAAGTTTGTGGTAGTATGTTACAGCAACAACAGGAAATGAATCCTTTACAAATGTGACTGAGATGGTCGCTGAGCTTCTCAAGGCCTGTTTTTCACATCTGTAAAATGGGAATAGCAATAATACCTTCTTCAGGATTGCCATGAGGAATCAATTAGGTAATGTACATATAGCCTAACATTAGCTGACATTTTTTTCCTGCTAGACCGTAAGTATTACAAGGACAAGAAATCGTATCCACCTGGTTTACGGCCAACCTCAAGCGCTGAGCAGTCTCCGGCCCCTGATTGGTGTGCCTGGACACATGTCTGTGCTTTGCATGGAAGCAGGAGTGAGAGCTGCCTTGCTGGATAGGGTCAAGAATGGCAGGGTTAGGGGCCCCAGACCCAAGTTCTGGGGAAAGAGCGCATTTGCGAGAGGATAACCAGAGGGTTATTGTGAGAAACAGAACAGAGAAAATAAGGATCCGAATAGAACAGAGAAAATAAGACTCCTGGTATGGTGCCAGGGGCACCCCAGCCACCCAAGGAAGGGTGGTGGAACTGACTCCCCGCTGCTTCCTTTCCCCTCCTTTTTACTTTCCTCCCTCCCTCTCTTTTCCCTCTTTCTGTCTTTCCTTCATTCATGAAGTCCACAGCAGTCGAGTGTTCACTGTGTTCCAAGCTGCTTATATAGTCTATTGAGAAAAAGTGAAAATGCCCTGGAATGAGGAGGCCCACTGGCCTGTGCCTCCTGGGTCCTGCAGCACCTGCTGTTGGGAGTCAAGGGACAGGTCCTGCCCTTCCTTGAGCTACGGCAGCCCCTGGAGAGGGTGGGGCTGGTTGCCAAGGCCTCAGGTAGAATGGATCCGGAAGCAGGAAGTAGTTTGTGCTCCAGAAGTTAGGACCTGCCTGGCTGAGGGAGCTCTGAGGCAGGTCAGGGTCTGGGGGTGTGGCTGTTGGGGGAGGTGGGAGGGGGCTGCCTAGGCCAGTATCAGGACCAGGACCAGAGGGCTGAGCACGGAGAGGAGTGGATGAGAGGCTGGGGGAGGGGCCCAGGAGTGGTGGTGTGAAAGAGGCAGGGGCTGGACTGTGGGAAGCCTGTACGTAGCCTGGCCCCAGAGCCCAGGGTTCTTAGGGGCTCCCTCTGGTGTGCTGAGGCAGGTGGCACCTGGGACCCTCCAGCTGAGATGGACAACCTGGAGGAGCTGGAGCCTGTAGCTGAGGAAGTGCTGGGGAAACTGAAGAGCAGACAGCCGTTCCAGTCCAAGTGGGACACCGCTGCCTTCGTCATCTTCCTCGCCTTCGTGGGTGAGTGTGGTCTCTGCCTCTGGCCTGTCAGCCTCCCACGCCAGGTCCCAGGCGGAGGGAGGGCCATGTCTGGACACCTGTCCTGTCCCCAGGCACTGTGTTGCTCCTGATGCTGTTTGTCTGTATCCACTGTTGCTGCTGCCGTCATCGCTCCTCCAGATCCCAAGTGAATGTCAAGCAGGTGAGTCCCACTATCTTCTGACAGGCCAAGAACCACACTGGGTGCTGGACCTCTTCTGGAGGGAGGTTGGCAAGGAATGGAGGAGTGAAGCCCACCAGGCCCCTGTGCTTCTCTTGCAGGAAAGATCCATGGGAGTGGAGAACTTGGCCCTGGAACCTTAATGCGGCGAGACCCCAAGCACCTCTGCCTGTGTGTCTTGCCGGGCAACAGTAACAAGGTCTGTTTGCCCAACACCCGAGTCTGAAGTGTGTTCCAACCTCCCGTCAAGGGGTGGGCAGTGTGGGTGCCCCATCCAGATGCCCACCTGGTCCCTCAAAGCCTTCAGTGGCATGACTGTCACCAGGAGACCTTAAATAACTTGCTGGAGGTCACCCGGCAACTACCCGCAGGAGGGGAGCTGGGCTCAAATTCCGGGCCCAAACACCCAGGCAGAGCCTTTGTCACCATCCCACTCAGCCCCTTGGCAGCTGGGAGGACCCTCCCAAGGTGGAGTGAGGAGGCCAGGGGCTCTGTTGCTGGATACTCCACCCAGCTCCTGACTAGCAGGGCCCTCAGCCTGGTCCCCATTCAGACAGACAGACAGAAACACAGAGGGGTTCCAGGCAAGTCGATGATCTTTATTTCTTGGGAGGCCCTGGCAGGGTTGCGAGCAAACAATCAAGGGCACTCCAGCTCATGGTGGGTGGCTTCAGACTGCCCGTTTCCTCCTTTTCTCTCAATTCATAGCTTAGAGTCGCTTCCAGTGGGCAGCTTCACTCCCCCTCACCATCCTGGGGGCAGCTGCCATCCTGGTGTCAGCTCAGGCAGGTAGTGAAGCAGGGAGGAAGAAGAGCTCTGGGCCCGGCCCGTCTTGAGTCCAAAGGTCAGGGCTTGGAATGTGGCCAACTGTCAGCTCCACCTTCCCGACCCACCCCCATTCAAAACAAAAAACCAGCAGCGTCCCTTCCTCCCAGAAGTTCCAGTGTTCAATCCCATCTGTGCAAATGAGATGGGCAGGATGAGGCAGAGAGGGAAATGAATTGCCTGTAGTGGCGGCTTTGGCGCTGGCCCACACTTCAAGGGGACAGGGAGCCTCTGGGCAGGCGCCACTTCTCAGGGGACAGGTTCTTGGGTGCTCTGTTCAGAAAGGCCTGTAGCTCCAATAGCTGGAGAACACAGAGATCTGGGGAGGGAGGAAGGTGGGGGACATGGTGAATGGTGGTGCCTGGCCCCTGTAGCACCCTGTGACCCAGGTAAGATTTCAAGGTCATCCAAGGGCAATGTGTCAGGGAGAGGACACTGTTGCTGAGGACCATCATGGCCCATCTGCCTGGTGTGTGCGGAGGGTACAAAAGACCTTAAGATTTGGGGATGCTTCGGAGTTGTAATAAGAGCCATTGGAATCCCGCCACAACGAAGGGGCTTCGCAGCCTATTGCCTGGCTGGCCCGATCTGCCTGAGCATGTGGCCCGGCCCCGCCCCCATGCCCCTACCTTATCCTTGAGCTGCTGGCAGAGCTGCAGGGAGACGGTGAAGAAGACGAGGGCATCGTTGAGCCACGGGATCACAGACTCCACCTTGTGCACATGGCTCACCTCCAGACGCTGGGAACCCCACTCACTGAGGGGAGAGGGGAGGGTTCCTGAGCGCCCCCAGCTTCTGAGGTGCAGAGCGTTGGGGTGCAGAGGGTGCTCCAGGGCAGCCCTCCCAGAAGCATACTTACAACATGGCCCCTGGGCTGTGGAGCACAGAGCCTCCAGCTGGGCGGAAGTTCTAGGCAGAAGAGTACCAGACCCAGTCAGGCCCTCGGGGCTGCAGGGCATAGGCCCATGGGGACGGGAATGGGGGACAGAGGTGGGGAGGGTCCTGCTTACCTTGGTGGAATTGGGCTGCAGGGCGTGCAGCTGGTACACGGTGAGGCAGAGCTTGTTGAGGTTGATATACACATTGACCAGCAGGTCAGAGGGCAGGGCAGGGGCAAACATCCGCTGTGGGGCAGGCAGGCAGGCAGGATGAGGGCTGGGCAGACACAGGCCCCCAAGAACCACCTCGGGGGATCCCAGCCCCTATTCTATGGACTGGGGCTTCCAGACTCCCCAGGTGCCCCAGGTAACTTCCTGCTCCACTGGGCTTGGGAACCACTGACTCAGACCAGGGGTGATGTATCTGGGGGACACAGAATGGAAGCCAAGGACTCTATCCCAGAAAACTGTGCATAGACATAGACGTAGAACTCAGACTGATGACAATTTGGGGCTTCCAGGACCCCTTGGTACCCCTGTGTCCTTCCCAGGGGACCCCTTCTCGGCCTGAGGCACTGACCGTGAGGCCACTGGCGGCGATCTCAGGCAGAGTGAGGGTGGCTGGGGTGGTGAGCCGGTTGCGAGCTCTGGTCAGCTGCAGCATCACGGCGTCCATTAGCTGGGGGGGGTGAGGGCTGGTCATAGCTGCTGCGAGGGCAGCGGGGCCAGTTCCTGATCTTTCCCCCCTCCCCCAACCCCATCATCACACAGCGACAAAGTTATGATGGCTTCCCAGCCCCTGCCCGGGTGGTCCTGTTCTCAAGGCCTGAACCCCCAAAGCTGGGGGCTTGTGAAAGATGCCCTTCGTAATTGGTAATTGAGCTCCAGCTGGTGTAGCAGGGTAGGAGGACTATACTGTGGACCATCGGTCCAGGAGGTTCTATCGCATGGGATCCTGGGTGTTGGTCCATTGGAGAATAGAAGATCTTAGGAGTTAGTCCCAGGGGCACAAGGGCTTGGCGAATGGAGTACAGGCAATGGATGAGTTTAGAAGGAGCCCTAATCCAACTAGGGTGCAAAGGAAAAGGGAAGGCTTCCTGGAGGAGGCAACAGGACAGCTGAGTTGAGGCCTTAAGTCAGGTACCAGCCCTGTTTTCACAGGTGAGGAAACTGAGGCTCTGAAGGGGTAAGGTCACAGTGGAACCATCTGAACTCATCCCTTCCCTCTGCCATGGAGCAAAGCCCTGGCTTGGACGTCTCAGAGTCCCAGCTTCCATAGCTTCCGCCTGTTGCTGTGGGTGCCAAGGTGACCTGGCTCCCAGGAAAGGCGAAATTGTTGGGCAGGGGCATGGGGGCTGCACCTTATAATCCCCAGGGCAGCCGCAGTTCTGAAAGGGACCTTAGTCCATCTAGTTCCAAATTTCATATGAGGAACCAGAGGTCGAGGGGGTAGGTAAGCCACCTGAGAACATACAGCAAGTCAGAGGCAGAGCTAAAGCATGAGTCCAGGGCATCCAGGCTCAGCTCTTCCCTCCATGCCTTGTGAATTGACTGTTAATTACAAAGGTTTTTCTATTGCTAGTACTACTACTAGCAGCTACTACTTACAGAGACTTACTCAGGGCCGCTTTACCTACATTATCACAGTTGGTAGTCATTACCTCTTATCTCCCTTTTACAGGGGAGGATGTTGAGGCACAGAGTGCCTAAGTAAGTGACTTGAGGTTGTAGAGCTTGTAGTAGAGGCCCTAGGGTCAGAATCCAGGTCTGATTCTGGAGCTTGGGCTGTGAGCCATTTGACTGTGGCTGATGGACATGTGCACACTAGGAGGTTAAGGGTCAACCGTTAGCTACACTGGAGGATGTGGGGGCAGAGCTCTCCAGAGGCCTGGTCAGGACTGGGGGTGGTGAAACTGGCTCCCCTGTCCCTGCAGGCAGCTCACCTTAAGGACCTCTGCTCCTGTCCTGAACTGGTAGCTCTCGTCCCGGTTGTTGAGGAGGTAAATGGCTTGGCTCACGTGGTTTCTGGCATCCTGGATCTGAAAACAGGGTCCACTCAGTGGTCAGTGGGCTGGGCCCCAGCAGGGAGAGGTACCAGCTTCTGAGCAGCCAGTCTCCAGGCATCAGCTCATGGGACCTGACTCTGAGGGGTTGTCATCCTTAGAGGGGCGGGTGGGTGCTGCTTGTCTGACCCCTCCCTCAAGCTGTTGGCTTTGTGCCCTGGTTGGGTGCCAGGCACATGGCACAGACTGAGGCAGGCTCAGACCCTGGCCTCATGTAGCTCATCTTCTAAAGGAGAACAGATGGTAACAGAGTAAAAGCATAAGATAACAGACTGTGTGACTTATACAAAAAAAATAAGCAGGGCGGCGGAGTGGGGTAAGGAAGCCTCTTCTGATTGGGAAGTCAGAGGTGGCTCCTGAGCTGACACCCATGTGATGAGAAAAGCTGGGGGAGAGGACTCCAGGCAGAGGGACAAGCATGGGCAAAGGCCTGGAGGTAGAGACTGCTGGTGGCCAGTTCAGAAAGGGGGTTAGAGGCTGGGGCCCAGTCACATAGGAGTTGGTAGGGAGCATGGACTTGGTTCCTAAGAGATATAGGAAGCCCTTGAAGACTCTGGACACGGAGTGACTTGTTCAAGAGTATCCCTGTGGCTCCCGCTGGGGCCTGGGGACCTACAGACAGGTTCTCCATCTCTCAAGAGGCTAGGCCCTGGAGCCCCAGGCCCCGCCTACCCCAGCTTCGCTGCTAGGAAACAAGGAAACACCTCAGTCTTGCTGTGGTCGCAACAAATCCCCACATCGGCCAGCCCCTAGAGGCCTTAGCACCGTGCAGGCCTGTCCCTGCCTGTCCCTGCCTGCCCTTGTGGCCTGAGCTCTGGCCAGGGAAGGGCCTGGTTTACCTGCTGCAGCTTCCACTGCTTGTCCTCCCGGAAGGCAAAGTGCAGCAGCTGGTTGTTCCGGGGCATCTTCAGGTTCACGTCCTGATGGGCAAGAGTAGAATAAGCTAGGCAGAGGGACACTCTCCTGCTTCTGACCACTTCTGAGTCCTTAAGCCAGGGGCTGAAACAGGGTGATTGTGGTGGCTCAGACCCTAGCCACTCCTGGAGGAGAGGGGAATTCCCAAAACCTTTGCTATTTGGAGGGTGACCAGGGAGGGTCAAGAAACAGGAACTCAGGTCTAAGAGGAACCACAAAGAAATGAAAGGGAAAAGAGGCCAAGAAAGGGGAAGGTGGCCTCAGCTGGGAGAAGGTGTGGGCAGACAGGGAACATTTGCACAAGGCAACAGACTAAACACCCACCAGTGAAGGAGAGGGACCTTCCCCCACGCCTTGGCGCCTGGCACAGGGTCGGGTGCAGATGGAGCTCAAATGTTGGCTGATTCCACTTTGATCTGGGGCCAGCCTAATCCTGCCAAGGCCCATGCTTCACTGGGTCCAGACTCTGGGCTGGGCTGTGTGCAAAGTATCCCCTTCCTGCACCTCTCACTGAAGGCACACATTAATCCCATGAGAAGGTTGGGGGTTGTTGTCATTTTACAAATGAGGAAACTAAGGCCCAGAGAGGTCAAGGATCCTTCCCAGAGTCACACAACCAGCCGGTAGCAGAACTGAGGTAAGCAGGAGGGCCCTACACTCTTCCCCGCTGGCTTCTCAAGCAACATGGGAAGGGGAGAGGGGCCAGGGACTCACCGCCTGGCTCAGCGCGTCCCCTTGCAGAGTCAGCACGCCCTTCACCTGGTCTGTGCTACAACACGTGGGGGTCAGAGCAGTGTCTGTAGCTGCCCCCTCCTACCACCCAGCCCTCCCAGTGGGCTGCCCCTGGCTGTCACAGGATGGTTCAACCTGTCCCATCGCACACCCTCTGACACTGGAGCTGAAATCAGTTTTCAGGGTAGGGCCTTGGTCATGCCACCTCTTCTAGTGGGTATCCCAGGCATCCCCTCTCCTAAGGAGCCCATCCCTCTGGTTTCCGCAGAGCTCCGGCTCACCTACAGCTGCCCAGGATGAAGTTCTCCTGCTTGGCCAGCCCCTCAGTGCCTGAGCCTGGCAGAGTGAAACGGAGGGACGCCTCCTAGGGTGCAGAAGGGAGTGGGGTAAAGTTTACCTAATCCAGCCCAGGGCTCCTTCTGGAAGCACCACTCCCAGGTCCGCTAGCAGAGGAACAAGGTGGGCTGGCCTCACTGAAACACCCTACCCAAGCCTCCAGGGCACCTTCCCGCTGCTCTGGCCCCTCCCCCACAGCCTGAGTTTCAGGTCCTACCTGAGCCTATACCTGCTTTTTTCCACATTCCCTGGGCGCCTAGCCAACTGTGCCCAATATGGGAATAAAGGACAGAGATACCCTCCTGGCTTGGCTAAGGTGCTCAGGTGTGGGGAGCAGAATCAGGGAACCCCAATAGTCATGGCAACCCGCAATTCTGGCCATACCAGGCTATCCCTGGACATTTGTGAGTTGACAGGCTTATCATCACGACAGCCCTCTGAGGCCGGTACTATTATCTCCTTTTTGCAAATTTTTAAAGGAAGGGTCAGAGATACTGAGTACTTGGCTAATGTCTCAGTACTGGGGTCCTTCAGATCTCAGGTTAAATATCCCTGATTCAAAGGAAGCCTATCCCGCCCGATACGGGGTCTCAACCCAGACCCATGGCGCTCACACAGATGTTTCTGGAATCGGGTAATTGTCTGCTGGCGCCTCCAACTAGACTCCAAGTCCACTGAGGGCAGGGCCCCGTCTGAACACCGCGCATTGCGTACACAGCAGGCGCTTGGGAGGCAAGCGCAGCCGGCCGGGGATAAGGAGCCGTGGCAGGAGAGGCTGGGGAAGGTGGGCGCGCGAAAAGGCACACGGCCACCCTGCGAGGCGTTACCTTGAGGATGTCCTGCAGCTGCCTCAGCACGGCGTGCACCTCGTCGTGCAACAGCCAGCGGAATTCCTCCTCCTGCGGGGACAGGCCGCTGTCAGCCACCCAGACCCGCCGCCCCCTCCACGCTCCGGCCGCCCGCCCGCGCGCCTCACCAGCACTGCCCGCTCCACCGCTGTCGCTGCCATCGCAGTCGCCATAGCCGCCTCTCACCGCCCAGCGACCGTCTCCCGCTAGCCGTCCGTCCGCCGCTCGGTCGATCCGCGACGCTCGGGGCCACCTCCGCCTCCGATTGGCTGAGAGCAAGCCAACCCCGCCCCTGAAACCACCACCCCTGCCTCCGATTGGCTGAGCGGTGCTCGCCCCGCCCCTGGCTCAAAACGCAGCGAAACAGAACTAAGCTGGCGGGTGGGCAAACCCTCCGCGCTCTCTCCCGGGACCCCGCCGGCACCCCGCCGGCACCAGCCTCCGGCGCCGCGTCCAAGGGTGTGCGCCATTTGGAGAGATGCGACCCTCGTCCCGCCCCTCGGAGGCTCTGATAGGGCGCCCTGCCCCACTTGCATTCATAGATTGGTCTGTGGGATGGCTTGCTCTCGTCGCGACCGGCGATTGGCCGACGGGCAGCCTGCTCTCGCTCGGCTTCGCTATTGGCTCGCTGGTTCCGTTGGTCCAGGAGGAAGCCCCGGGCGGACTCGATGAGGCCGCCGCCCCGCCGACTTATCTTCCACCCTCCTCCTCCTCCCTCCACCACTCGGCGGTCGGTGTCCAGGCGCAGGTCACTGCCAATGTAATCGGTCACAGTTGTGTTACCAAGAAACGTTTTATTTTGCTTGCAGTAGCTTTTTGTTAATTGCACAAAATCATGTTTTGTTTTTGCCATTTAAACATTATCACACGATCCTATTCTGAAAGACAAATGTTCATTAAAAACAAAGCAAAAATAAAAATTCACAACCTTAATTACCTAGATTTGTCATTTAAAGGAAAAAAAGGGGTGGCAGAGGGGCTTTCTTACAAGCTTTTTCACAAGTGTCACATTTTCTCCTTAAAAGGGAAGGATTTCAAAACAAAGGTGAAATAGCTTAAACAGAAATATTCATAAAAAGGAACTTTACAGAACTGTCAACAATATTAAGACAACATTGACTAACCAGTTTCATTACAGCATCTTCCCCCACTCCCACCCCCCCAGTGTCCAGCTAGGACTATAACAGGCTTTGTGTTCAGACAGAAAAGAATTCAAAATCTCAGTGAAATCAACTGTGCCGAAACCCCACAGGCATCTTCCCTGCCCTCCCCCCATGTCTTCTGAGATCCCCCTAAGAACCCTGGGTTCTGATCAGTGGAAAAGGGCCAAGGCTGTGAGGGGGAGGGACCTACACCAGTGTGGCCACCTCATTATATATATGTAATTAGTCACTACAAATGCTGACCTTCTGCAAGGTGTGACTGGAAAATCCAACCCTTGCAGAGGGAGACAATATTGACATCCTTTAGGTGACTTCTCCTTGTTCTTATGCCATATTCCAATCTCCTCTGGTCCCCTATCCAAGGAGAAATGCTAGGGCCTGGAGGATGTCTTGGATCCACCTCTGAGGGCCAGTTCAGGTTCAGTCAGGCCCAGTTCTCCTCTTCCCTCCCGACAGACCCCGGGGCCCTGGAAGCACCGAAGACCATGCTGCTGTCTGAAGTGAAGACACTCATTCCTGTTTCAAGAGCTGAGCCTAAGAAATGGTCATCGTTGGTCAGGCTGGGTCTGGGCCAAAGGGATAGACAGACAAGAAATACTGTCTCCATGGAGGAAAATGGAAAAGGGAGGGGAACAGAGAGGTGAACATGCGGAAGACGTGCAGGGCAGGCTGGACAAGGAGGGACCGCTGTGAGGAGACCTGGGTCAGGGTGGCTCTTCAGAACCAGGTGAAGAGTATGTGGCATAACGGAAACCAGAAGGAGCCCATCACCCTTCCTCTTCGCTCCTCACTGATGGTCCTAAGAACCCCCTTCCCAAGGGCTGGAATGCAAATCTAAATACTAAAACAGCCTGGTGAGGAGTGAGCTCCTCCTACACCAAAGTAAGGAAGTCTGATCCCAGCCCAGGGCTCCATGGTGATGGTGACTTCTGGGATGGATGCTGAAGAGCAGCAAGGAAAGCAGGCTTCTGTGAGGCTCACCTACAAGCTGGCTATTTGCTGCTTTCCTGTGAAAGCCAGAGCCCTGTCTTCACTTGACTTTGCTAATCTCTTTTTAGTTCACAAAGGCATTTCTGGAGAGTTGGTTGCACACTGGTAGCTTAAACATGACAATCCTCATCAGCTGGTCACCTGAGGTTGGAGGGCCCACAGGACCCTCCATTTAGTCTGTGTTGGTTCATCTTGGCCCAGAGCCTCTCTCTACGGCGGAACCAGTGGGGGACATGGAAAAGACCACAGCCTCTTCGCTCTGAGGGAAGCAGTAGAAAGGCTTCCAGTTCTCACTGCTGATTCTAGTTCTTCGATTGGTAGGATCTGAGATAAGACAAGCTTGGAAAAAGGAAAAAAAAAAAGCCAGGCAACAGTTTCTGGGCAGCTTCTATCCTGGGGCAAGAGCCAGTGGTGTGTGTGTGTGTGTGTGTTTGTGTGTGTGTGTGTGTGTGTGTGTGTGTGTGTGTGAACACACAGCCACCTGGTCCGAGGGCCACTGGCCAGCTCAAGAGCTTGCCCACAGGCCAATCTTGCTGATACCCCTCCCCTTCCCAGAACCTTGAGGGGAGGAGTGATGCTGTGTGCTGTGCTGATGCCAAGTCTCAAAGTCTGTATAAAAGGAGATGGAGACAGGTGGACTGGTCCAGAGTGAAGTCCCAGGACCCCAACTCCGTGTGAGGAAGAGGGGGGTCAGGGAAGATTACGGGGGCAGGGGCTTAGTGTATGTAGGCCCGGTACACAGCAGACATGTCGTTGTCAGACTGGTCCAGTGCCTTGGCTCTTTTGTACACCTGGAAAAAAATGAGATGGGCTCAGTCTCTGGCCACACAACTGACTTATTATAGACATGGATCTGCTTCCTGGAGGTAGTTCTAGATGTGGTTAGGCAGGTGGGTTCTGGAGTCCAGGCTGTCTGGGTGTGACTCCTGGCTCCTTCGCTGACCTGTCTAACCTTGGACAAAGGGCCTCAGCCAGTGCTTCTTGATATTATGAGGAAGGTGACAGGGTTATGGTGAGGATTAAATGGAGTAAGGGATGTAAAGTGTTCAGAGGGCCAGCATAGGGGCAGGGCTCAGCATTGTTAGCAATTATAACCACGCCCTTTTCTGCTGAAGACCCTTTAAGGACTTCCCGTGTTATTCTCTG
>NW_006436812.1:3285425-3300666 GCF_000325575.1 Pteropus alecto | reverse complement strand
CTCAGTGTGGCTGGCTCCTTCCCTGACCACCTTATCTAAAGCAACGACTGCACCACTTCACCCTGGCCACCTCTCTTTGCTCTGTCCTATTTTATTCACATTTCTGACCATCTGAAATTCTTATATGTTTAAATACTTATGTGCTTATTTTGTGCCTCCCTCCATTAAAATGTAAGGTCCACAGGAAGGGAATGGATGTACCCCAACATGTCCCCAGAGTCTAGTATGGTACTTGGCAATTAATTGCTGCCCCAGAGATATCAGGTGAATATAAAAAAGTGTGAAAAGAATTAAAAAGCTATTGTTCAACAAGGGTAGAATGACATCAAATCATGACATAGAAATTTAGCTGGACACAAAGTTCCTCCCAGATGGCCAGGAGCTTTTTTTTTTTTAAAAATATAGTCCAGTTGGAGCCACTATAATTGAATGTCCATTACATCTCAGATGTAGTTGTCAACTCAGAATGAAGGCTAAATAAAGACATTTTCAGATAAAATCAATTGTTGCCAGCAGCAGACCTGTATTACAAGGAAAGCTAAAGCGAGTTCTCTCTGCTGAAAGGAAATAATACCAGAGAGAAATTCAGTTCTTTAGGAAGGAATGAAGAGCACTGGAAATGGTAAGTTAGAAAAATATAAAATTATTTTTCCTCTTGATTTCTTTAAAATACATATGATTACTTAAAGCAAAATATTCCAAAAATGTCTAGTGGTTTAAAAAAAAGCCACTGTAACACAAAGGACATCTGTACCCTAAAGCAGGGGTTCTCTACCTGGGGTGGTTTTGCCCCACAAGGGACATCTGATAATGTCTGGAGATATTTTCTATCAACTGAGGGACTGCTGCAGGCATCTAGGCAATGCTGCTAAACATCCTGCAATGCACAGGACAGATCCCATAACAAAATGTCAATAGTGCCCAGGTTGAGAAACCCTGCCTTAAAGGATGCTGGATATAGAAATGAATCTACGTTTTAGGTGAAAAGGTATAATATTAACTCTAAGTAGGCCATTAAAGAGCAGAGATAGAAGAAAAATAATGCATCATTAAAAAGCCAATAGATAAAATGGAATCCTAAAAAATATTCAAATAACACAAGAGAAGGCAAGAAAGGAGGAACTAACAAACAAAAGCCAGAGGGGACAAACAGCAATCAAATGATAAAATGGTACCTCTGAATCCAACCACACATCAACAGACTTCCAGATATAATAAATGTTAATTTTATTAATCTTCTCAACCAGCTCTTTTGTTGCATTAATTTTTCTATTGTCTTTTTGTTCTCGATTTCATTTAATTCTGCTCTTATTTTGATTATTTCCTTCCTTCTGCTGACTTTGGGCTTCATTTGTTCTTTTTCTAGTTTTTCTAGATGTAACGTTAGGTTATTTGGGCTTGTTCTTGTTTCTTGAGATAGGCCTAAGACAGACTAAATGTTAATAAACTAGTAAACTTTAAAATCTAAACAGTAGAGACAGCCTTAGAGTCGTACCATCCAAATGGCCAGAAAGTGCCATGCTCCACTGAGAAATCAACCAAAATGTCTGTTTACAAACTAACGAATCAGGGTAGAGGCAAGTCGGAAATCACCTCATAGAGAAGTGTTGCCAACACAAGCTACACATAAAGACAAGCTTGTCAACAACAAAAAAATGATAAAATACACGAGGAATTCTACTGCTTAGAAAGAACCCACAAGAAAAACAAACAGGAGAAACCTGAAAGAGTGAAATAAGCTATTTCACTGAGCTATTCAGATAAGAAAGAGAAAGACATAGAATTTAGGAAGAGATTATAAACTATGAAAAAGCAGGTCAGAAAAAAGTAGTTTGTTTTTTTTTAACTTCTTTGCTGGGATAAGCTATTTGAGACCTGTATTTAACTTGAATGAAAATGTGTATCAGCTTATAGCACTTGAAGCTGCAGCTTCTAAAATACATGAATCTATGTGTTTCATAATATGTTTTTATTGTAACTATTGGTAAAGACAAATATTGCTCAATTTTTTTTTTAAGATTACATTTCTATCAGGTTGAGTTAAGAAAGCTGAACTAAAACACTATTTTCAAAAAGTACATGTGGAGCTGCTTAATACATCATCCAAAACAATGCTAATGACTAAATACTCCAATAGGCAGATATTGTCAGACTGGATAAAAATGCAAGCCCCAATTACAGACTGTCTACAAAAGATACAATTTAAATATAAAGACACAAGTTGAAAGTAAATGGATGGAAAAAGATAGCCCATGAAAACAGTAAGCATGAGAAGGCTATAGCAGCTATACTAAATCAGACAACAGACTTCAAGACAAAGATCAAGAGCAACATTTCATAATAATGAAAGGGTAAATGCATCAGGAAAACATGAGCATAAATGGCCAAGAGCATAAATGGCCAAGAGCCTAATAACAAAAGTTTCAAAGGCATTAAGCAAAATGGACAGAATTAAAGAGAAACAGGCAATCCCACAATCACAGCTGGAGACTTTAACATTCCTCTCTCAGCAACTAAAAGAACCAGAGAGAAAGGTCAGCAAAGATGATCTGAAAAACACTACTGACCATCTTGACCTAATTGGTATCTGGAGAACACAGCACCTAACAACTGCAGAACAGTCTTGTGAAGTACACATGGCACACTCAATAAGACAGACCATCTGCTGGGCCACAAAACAAGTCCAAATAAATTTTAAGAGTTAAAAATCATATTCTTTGACCACAAAAAGAGATACTTTAGAAATCAATAACCATTAGACATCTAGAAAAACCCTAAATATGATAAACTTTTATATAATCCCTAGGTTAAAGAAGGAATCACAAGGGAAGTAAGCACGACTCCAAAGGTAGTGTCTGGCTCTGAATGCTCCTGTTAGAAAAGGCAGGTGTAAAATCAACCAGCTAAGATTTCCCCTTGAGAAGTTGTACAGGGAGCAAAGAAAAGTCAAAATAAGTAGAAGGGTGGAATAATAGAAAAACAAAGAGAAGGCTGCTGGGACTTGTGCCACTTCCTCTTTAAGTTAGTTACCTCATTGGCTGCAGCTGCCATAGGAGTTGGATGGTTGACGGCATCGCCCAGTGCAATGGCTAAGCGAAGATCCTTCTGAATGTATTTCAGGTAGAAATCAGGCTTAAAGTTTCCTTGCAGGATATCTGAAGAGGGAAAGCCACTTAGTAGAAAAATTAAAAGGACCCTAAATAAGAAACCACCTGCAGTACCATCAGAGTTCAACATCTAGCATTTCTTTCCCCTTAGACAACGAAAATACAAGTTCCCAGCTCACAGCCCCAAATCCCATCCGTGGTCTGTGTATGGACCCCCTTTCACCTGGGGCATGGACTGACTAGAAAGGATGCATCTTTCATACCCAATGAGCCCCTGAAGAAGAGACTTTTGTGACAGCTGCCTGACTCAGTTCCAATCAAAAAAAAATAATAATAATAATAAAATTAAAAAAAAAAGCAAGAGAGGCCCAAAGCAACTTACTTTGGCACTTCTGGTCCAGGAAGATGCTGGCCAACTGTCCTTGATTGAGAATGTCCAAGAGTGTCTGCTGGGACTGGCCTGTCACTTGGGCCAGGGTCAGCCCCTCAGCGATGGTGGCCATGAAGCTCCCCTGGACCATGTTCACGATCAGCATCATCTTGGCTGCATTGCCAACCTCACCTGCCCATGGCAAAGAATCATGGTCACTTTCCAAGAATCCTGCAGGAGGGGACTTTTTGCCCACTGTCAACCCTGCTCAGACCCACCTCTACACCCAGGGAAGTCCCCATTCACCTGCCCCCGACAGAACTGGCTCTGACCCTTCTGGCTCTTCCTCCTTCCAGGCACTGACTGTGCAAGTCAAAGGAAACCTTCCCATGGGGGCCCCAGGCAGAGAGGCCGTGCGGGATTGACGCTGTCATCAGTGCGGTCTAGTGGGGATGTGGCCCGACAGATGGGCAGATATGTTACCTAGAAAGAAGGAGGTCTTCCCCATTGCCTGGAAGCAGCTGCTGCAGTCCTCATACAAGCCCCTGTCTCCGGCTGCTAAGATCACCAACATTCCATCATTAGACAGCTGCTGATTCCCTGAGACTGGGGCTTCCAGAAAGCGGCCCCCCCGGGACACAATCACCTGGAAAGGAAAGTCAGAGCTTCTGGAGGCTTTGCCTCTATCAGGGATCTCAGGCAGGGAGCAAGGAGCGCCCATGGGTGTGGTACTCCACATCGAGGCCCGAAAGCTGACATCTGTACCAAGGTGCTGGACTAACACCATGGGAGGGTCAGCAGACTGTCCTCCAACAGACACCTGAATCCCACACAATAAACAGAGAGAGGCTGGGCCCTCCTCATAAACTCTCGTCGGCTCTGCATTTCTTACAAAGACCAAAGACTATAACCATACATGGCTGTGCCAACTGCTTGGCTGACCATACCTCCCACGGACACCACCCTTCCCTGACTTTACCCACCCTCAGAACACACACGGGCCAGAAGTCACCACCCTCTTACTTGGGCCCAGCAGCTCAGGGAGGAGGAATACTCTGCTAGTGTCAAATGTAGATGATGTTTAAACCAAAAAGGCTGTGCTGGCAGCCTGGACTGCTTCTCATTGTGAGGCTGGCAGCTACAGGACCTGATGCCCATCTCAGCAGGGCAGCGCCTCTCCTCTCATGGCCACTCAGACTAGCTCAGCTTTGAAGGCAGAAAGTGAAGACAGACTAGTCCCAAGGCTACTGGCCTCTCCTCTCCTCTCTGGCTTTGGCTCTAGAGTAACCAGGTTGCCCAAACCTGGGCGTGGTCAGCCTGGGTTTTGGGCTCCAACCAAAAGGATGCTGGAGGGCCAGCCCAAACAAGGCCACTACCTGGGCCAGCTCGGTGACTGTGTCAGCATCCACTGTTGACATGTCCACGTAGCACTTCCCAGGGCGAATCCCCTGCAGAACACCACTGGGGCCCAGCACCAGCTGTGGGGACACAAGGGAGAAGCAATAGCCCAGGCCCCCGACAAGACACCCAGGAGCCCCTTAGACCTAAAATCAAAATCCTTTCGCGTTTTTATTTTATTTATTTTTTTTTTATGGTGACATTGGTTAATGAAATCCAGTAAGTTTCATCTGTATACTTTAATAGTAAGGCATATATATATATATACATACACACATACTTCCATAGTTAGATTTCTTTCTGTCACCGCATATTTGACCTCTTTACCCCATCTACCTCTCCCCTCCCCCCCCTCCCATTACTTTCTGTCACCACATATTTGACCCCCTTTACCCTAGCTACCCCATTCCTTCCCACCCTCTGGTAACCACTAGTCTACAGTCCGTGTTCATGAGTCTGTTTGTTTGTCCTGTTCCTTTGTTGTTTTTAGGTTTATATTCTACATATAAGTGATATCATGTGATTTACAACTTTTTCTGTCTATCTTATTTTGCTTAGCATAATTATCTCAATCCTTTGGCTTTTTCAAAGGCTCATTTCCTGACTAAGACTGAAAAGGAAAGAGCAAGTAAATAAGGGAAAGAAAAGTATTTTCTATTGTTTTCATTTGTCTTTGAAAAGAATATGTTTCTTTTTATTAAAAACCTCCCATTTAAAAGACAGAACCTCAGTGCTTATATTTTGGGACTTCTTTGGATTTACTTGGATTAGACTAGTCACCAGTTTAACAAGATGATTATTGCACTTGAACTTTTAAAACATACACATACAGTGATAGGTAAACATAGGAACTTGGCACATGGACCAAAAGCACACTCAGCCCTTAAGTTTCCAGCTTCACAAAAATACCTGGCGCCCATCAGGAACCATTTCAGCACAGACCTCGGGGACCCTAGTCATTTTCATGCTTTGTTCTGAATTAAAGGAAGTCTGTATTCAATGCATGCAAACACCCTTCGCAATGGGAGATGGCCACCCAGATGGGAACGTCAATCCCCTCATCCCCCAACATGCAGACACTCACTCCGTGTGCAGGGGAGAAGGGGAGGAGGCCAGCCAGCTTTCCTGGCCACAACCTGAGACGCTGAGGGGAGGGAGGGGATCCTTACGTCCTTGGCCGCCTTTGGATCCGACACACAGGCAAAAGTGATGTCACAAGTTGAAACGACTTCAGCGGGGGTTCTTCCTAGGCGGGCCCCCTCCTGGATGAACAAATCACACTGCAAAAGTCACAGATCCCAATGTGAGCTGCAGGCAGTGCACAATAAACATGCCAGCCAGGCCAGAGACACAGTGCTCAGTTCTCCTGGCTGGCTTCCCAAAGCAGGAGGCCAAAGCTGAGGCTGGGACCCCAGGACAAGAGAGCTGGTGGTCTGACTTCTTGAGGGAAGTAGATGGGGCCTCTTAAGGCCTGTCTTGTGTTTTGGCACACCTGGTGCCTAGAATGATGTTCTACTTCACAGTAAGCACAAAATAAGTGTCTGCTGAAGGATTCCTATTTGAAGAACAGGACGTGAACAGTACCTCTCTGAGGCTCTGTGTGGCTGTCTTGGTTGTGGCAAAATCACCCAGTTCCCTGTGCTATTGGCACTGTGCTAGGGAAGCAGAGCTGGGGCTAGGGTGTTTACTGAGATGTTTCTGGGCATCTAAAATCAGTAATTTTTCTTTTCTGAGATTTAAAATCACCCAGAACATCTCCTAACAAAACGCATCATTAATATTTCAGCGTATCTCCTTTATCTAAAGCATTTAAAAAATTAGCATTTTAGAATAATTTGATCCTATTTCATATTTTGTACCCAATTTTTAATATTGTGCAAATTTACATTTATCCATATTGTAGTCTTTCATAATCATCGTTTATAATGAAGGCTACAGAATATTCCATCGAGAGCTATATCTAGATTTACCTAATGGTTCCCCTACAGTTCAGTATCTGGCCTGCTTTTAATTATAAGTGACTCCAACAAACATCTTCATGTATAATACTTTTCTACATTTTGAATTTAGGTCTCTGTAAACAGAATAAACAGTTTCCAAATAGTTTTACAGCTCTTAATAAATGTGGACAAATCGTTTTCCAACAGGGCTGAGTAAATTTATAATGATAACCAGCAAGGTCTCAAATCACCAGCACTGAGTACATCATTTAAAAATAACAAATAAGCATCCATAAATACATTAAAATTTTACCCTACTTGATGATTTAACCAGCTCAAAATAGCACCTTTTGTTTTGATACATTTTGATTACTCTTGGTTACTAAATCTTTTTAATATACTTGTTTCTTCTTTCCTGAGCTATTTTTCACCTTAGAGTTATCAAACTATGTTTCCTATAATCAACATATTACCCTTTTCCTAACATATTATCCTTTTCTTATCATGTTTGCTATAAGCACTTTTAGTTGTATAACTTTCAAGTGTTTTTGTTGTGGGGAGCATTAAAAAAATTACTCATTTTTTTCTTTAGTGATTTTGATTGCATCTAGGCTTAGAAAGATCTATTTTAATATTTAATTTTATTTTCTTCTGGTTTTTACTTTTGAAAAAAAATAATTTCATAATCTATTTGGAATGTATTTTAGTGTACGGTAAGAAGTGAGATTAGTATTTCCTCAAATTTCACCAGTTGTGCTAAACATAACCTGTTGACTGACCCTTCTTCTGTCTCACTAATTCACAGTGAACTACCTCTCTCAGAGGAAGGCCTAGGCTTTCTGGTCCATCTGGTGGGTCTGCATCTTTACTGTAACATGCATGCATCTAAGTCTTTTAGTATATAGCTTTACATTGTTTTAACCTTTGTGAGAGATCTAATCACTTTTTCTTTTCCGACAATTTAAAAAGGTTTCCTCTATTTCTAGAAGAACCAGATAATCATTTTTAAAATGCTTATTAAAATTCCATGGGGCCTGTCATAAGGATTAAATGGCTTTTTAAAGATCATATTTTCTATATAATTTGTGCCAGGCACTGTGCTGAGTACTTCTCATTTATCGTCTCATTTAACTTTCAAAACTCTGTCTGTGAAGCTGGGGCTTTTACTTTCATCATTTTACAGGCAAGGAATCCAATGCTGAGGGAGGTAAACTATCTTGCTGAAGAGGGCAAGTAGCAAGGTGTGACCTGGATTTAGGTCTGATGGATTCCGAACCCAAGTTCTACTTGCTTTGCTCTATTGCTTTCCCGTAAATTAATCTGGAAAAAATGGCCTTATTTATTACATTTAAGCTTTCTAATCAAGATTAACAGGATGACCAAAGGCACTTTTATACAAGGGGAATGTACTTATAAGCAAACCCTCTGGTTCTCCTGATGTTCTGCAACTGTGCACCTCGAAAATTCCTGGTTACCCTAGCCTTGAATCATAAACTATCCTGTCGATGGGGCCTCTGAGATCTCACTTCCCAACTGAGGTCTCTGCAGTGCCTACCCAATGCCAGCACCTGAAGCCCAAATCCCTGAGCACGGCATTCAGTGCCCTTTTCCCCAGGACCCTTCGACTCTCCAAACAGATCCTCGTTATTCTTGAAAAGGATTTTGTTTTGGCAAAGTGGGGTCCTCTATCTTTCCCTTTGTTCCTGGCAAGCACAGTGCTTTAGTTTTTTGGTACTCAGGCTATAATTCTTTACCTTTTCCTGGATGAGAATCTGACAGGAGCCAAGGCCATTTTCCATTACAAAAGCTGTACATTCATAGCCTTGGAATTCCATATCGGGGCTCGTGCAGACCCCTTTGAAGCCGTGGACTGCCATCTTAGGTTAAGAACTTATAAATCTGTCCTGACCAATACGGTAGCCACTAGCCTAAGGGGACTGTTTAAATTTAAGGGAAATAAAATTAAAAATTCATTTTTTCAGTTGACTATCCTTGATTCAAGTGTTCAAGAGCCACATGTGGCTCATGGCTACAACACTAACACTGGACAGTGTGGATACAGATCATCACTGCACAGTGAACTGCACAGTGCTGTTAATATAATCCAAACGACAGAATACAGCGTAGCCAGTGAAAAGGATGAAGCAGATCTCTCTATATGCACTCCTCATTGATGAATTCATAGCACACACATTTCCATGGGTATGGAAAAAAGGATGCAAAAACCTAATGTGAGCTAGCTCAGGTAATGGCAGGGAGGGGGAATTTTCACTTCATTTTATACCCCTAGGTGTTTTTAAATGTTTAGTTTTTATACTAACATCCTAAACTTATTTATTTACATCTCTACCTGCCTGAACTAAGAACTTGGCTTCTATTCCACTGCATGCAGAACGCTGACAGTCCCATCCTTAGTTACCCCAACTCCATGGGTCAGGGCTCAGTCCAATCCCGTTCGATAAGCACCACTCATTGATGCTTACTTTCTCTGCAGTCCGGTTCCAGACAGTCACCGTGTGGCCCATTTTCAGCAAGTTGGAGACAATGCCACTTCCCATGAGGCCGAGGCCCAAAAATCCTATCCTGAAAAAGAGAAAGAATGATTAGTTTGGGGTGGAGTGGGAGGGACAAGGTGAGGTATCCAGAACACAGTGCGGACTCTATTTCCTCATAAACCTGGGGTGGGACCTCAGACCACTAGAAACACTGCTCCGCAGTGTGCTGAGAATGCTGACACGACTGCAAAGCCAGCAGTGGCACATGCAGATTGCACCTTTTCTTATTATTTCATTATTTAAAAGTCCCTAAATTTAAATAGGCATTTCTAAACCTAAACTACCACAAAAAGAAGTTTGACTCATGGTTTAGCGCAAGTCTTCCAAACTGTTTCCTCACTGCTTTGACAGAAGCAGAATTGGCTTACAATTCTGTGACAGGGGGAAAGCAGACAACTGTCTCCAGCTCTTGCAAGGCTTTCAAGTGTTAGGCCTTTAGGTGCCACTTTAAGCACATCGGGATCCGTGACAAGTAACTTGATGTGTCAGAGCCAGCCACCTTCAAGTGCAGGAGTCAGGGTGCCAGTCGTCCTCTCCCTTGCCTGGCTCCAAACCTGTACTACCTTTGCATTCTTCCTATTAGGAGACAGGCCTTGCCCCTCTCCTTCAAAGCATCACCTGAGCTTTGGAGCCAACTGTTCCTAACAGTTGCATGAGTTCTTCCCATGTTTGTCTTCTCCCCCACCTCTGTGGTCCCCTGGCCTGTCCTTCTCTGCTCTCTGCCAGGCCTGTCTAACTAGGCCCATTATGATCCTTCTGACTAAAGCACTCAGATGGACATACTCTGCTTACTTTCACTTCCTACAGCCTGTTCTTTCCTGCAACCCTGAGAACCTGGGACTATTAGCTACAACTTTTACAGATGATTTTATCTGTATCTGGTCCAAATGTCTTTTCTTAGTTCCTACACTTTTATCTTTCATGGCAGGTAGCAGGGCTTAACACTGCTTCTTCATTTCTTATTACATGTTCTAGTTTCCAACATGGGTGTTCTCTCAGTTCTAGACATCCTCTGTAGCTTCTCTACTTTGACCTGTGTTATCTTTTGAATATTTCCAGTATCCTAGGAGTCACACCCATAGCCACCTCTGCAAACTGGCTCTTGTACTGTTTCTTCTAATCCTTGCTGGATAACACACTTCTCACACTCACTCTGTCCCAGCCTGCTCTAAGTCATTTGAATCAAATATTGAAAATGGAACCCATCACCTTCTTCACCAAATGGCACCCCTGCCCAGTAAGTTTCAAGCTGAAACAAGGAGATCATTTGTTATTCACACAGCTATCTGAATAGTGCAAGTTTTCCCCATGATTCTAAATCATGAGGACTAATCCTGTTTCCATCTCTCGGTGTTCTAGGATACCAAACTGGCCTGGGGATGAAGCTTCCAAATTTTTAACGTGGCAACTGACATTCTCTCATGGTGTCCCTGGGACAAGGTGGAGAATGTGGACTAAGTGAACTGAGAACAATATAGGTGGTTTGCTTTGTTGTTGCCTTCACACTCATGTTAAAAAAAAAAAAAAAAAAGGTCTAAGTGGGCAATATAGGCCTTGGGTGAAAGCACTGGGACTCTGTTGTCAACCCATCCCAGCCTTTCGCTTTTTTTTTTAAACCAATACAATCCTCATTAAATGAATGACACTCATATCTCTTTTCATTAGCACATAACATGCCTCTATCTCCTTTTCTGTACAAAAGGACGTGGACCCAAAATAATTGGTAGAATAGTGGTTTCAACAGCACAAAAAATTATGAAAAGATGCACTGTTTTTAGTCTGAAAAAGAACCTTTTTGAAGACATTGCCAGGAAATTCAGACTTGGCTCTCTTGCTCAAGAGAATGCTCCTTCTCAGCAAAGAACCCTTTTCATCAACACAACTCTTAAAACACAACTGGCCGGCAAAGGTGAGTATAGGTGCAAGCTAAGGTTTGGGGACCATAGTCAAGGCTCTCCCACCTGAGTGGGACAGACAGCAGCAGGCAGGTGTACAAGAAAGACCAGGAGGCAACAACAGGGAGAGCCAGGGAATGCAGGAAGACAGGGTTTATTCCAAATATCTTCATCTCTTGCTCCCCACCTATGCTTGTCACAGTTCTCCTTAGCCAGTGGTTCTTAAAGTGTAGTCTTTTGACCAGCAGCAGCGGTAGCATATAACTGGGAACTTGTCCAAAATGCAAATTTTCAGGCTCCACTTCAGACCTACTGACTGGGAAAACCCCAGGGGTGGGCCCAGCGATCAGTGCCTTACTAGTGGCCTTCCAGGTGATTGAGGCACAGGAAGTCTGAGAACCATGGAACCAAATGTTCACTGCTCGAAGACTTACCAGTGAGCTAGGAAGTCAACCTCACTGTACAGTTAAGTCAATTTACTCCTAGGCAAATCATCATCAGTGAGAATTACAACTTTCCCCCTCTCTTTCCATTCAGTGCCGGTAATGGCTGGGGTATAACCCTTGGGGTCATCACTCTCCAGCAGAACCAGAGCCACAGGAAGCCTTTTTGCCAAAAGTCCTACTTTTTGTCTGTGGGTGTGATGCTGCCATTCACAGCCGTGCTGTCTGCTGCCTGGATAGAAGTGGACCCAGTCTCCTAGGGAAAGGAAGCACAAATCATCATGTCATTCTGTCCATGGCAAGGCCCTGGTGGAAGATAAAAATGAGGAGGCCTGGAACCTACATACCTCTTCACATATTTTCAACTTCTTTGTGATTGCCTGGTAACAGACAGCTGGCTAATAAAGAGGGAAGAATAGAGAACATTTATTAAACTGAATGTTTAACCAGGCTTCATTATAATTTATCTAAAAAAACAGGCCTAACGTGAGATGTTAACATAAACATCTCATTTGGTGTCCAATGTTACCGAACTTCCAGATGACACATTAGAATATTAACACACATTATCTCATTCAATTCTCCACACAACTCTACAAGGTTCTTTTGCTGATGACACTGAGAGTCAGAGGTGTTAAGTCACATGCCCAGAATTACAGAGCTGGTCAGTGTAACAGGCCTAGGAATCCGGCTCTGTCCAACTCCAAAGCCACATCCCATTAGCAGATCCTATCGAGGCTCGGCCTAACCCATGGCCCTGGAGACACTGTGCGAAACTTTCTCTCCATATCTCAAGGGCCACGGAGACTGTCTGGGCCTGTGAGCCTAAGAATGCATCTACCCGGCAGCACAGGCTACCTCACAGGCGGCTGACAGCTCATAAGATTTGGTTTCTGCCCTAGACTCTAATGGCAACCACAAATTTCTCAAGCACGCAGCTGACTAGTTTTAAAAGCTTTTGAGGGAATTTATTTTTAATCTTGACAACATGTGATACATGAGTGTGTCTCTATGTGACTTTTTAACTAGCTGCTCTGGGCAGTGGTACAGGCAGAGCCTAACTTTTCAGACTGTAAGGTGAGGTTCCAATGGAGCAACATTCTCTGGCAGGCCAGCCCCTGAACAAGGATCAAGAACTTGAAGAACAACTTACCTTCTCCGTTTGGCTGAGCAGGAAGTGATGGAAATGAGGGTCTGCATCTTTAACAGGCTGAAACCAGAAAATGATTAAATAATACAAGTTATCTTCCATCAAAGGTCACTTCCTTCTGCCTGGTAACTGAATTCTCCTCTGGCTGAAACATCCCTGGGAGTTGGTCTCAATTTTACAACTGCCTGGAAACTCTTTTCCTGTTGTTAGTCTAAGCTTTTTATAAATCTCTGTTCCAGCTATGGGAAAACTGGCTTCAAGTGGAAAAGAATAGGTATTTCTGCCAGGCTGGTACACAAATTATTCCCATAACACTGTGGGAAAATATTTAAAAGGCATACTAGTATTTTTAAAGTCCAACTTTCATCAGTCACATTGGATAGCCCAGCAGATGAAGCCAAATCAATTTTGAGGACTCTCTTCCAATTTTAGGGTTTTGGCCTACTTTTGTCTGGTGTCAGATCCTTGAGTGCCTTGTCTCATTGAGGATAGATATTAATAAGTGCCAATGATTGAAGAACTTTCAAGGGCTTTTCATAATTAGGCCCAGTAACAAAGAAAAGGTGTATCTATACCAACAATAGAATAATGTGTGGCTACTAAACATTAATGTTTTATATACAGACAGTGTAAGGGTGTTTATAAAGCATCAAGTGAAAAAAATTTGTGGCATGATCCCACTTTTACGGAAAATAACTCTAATCCCAATAACATAAACTACACACGAGTATATAAATGAGTAGGTGGACCAAAAGGGCTGAGTAGGTGGACCAAAGGGGCTGAAATAAGCTGTATCAAACTTAACAGTGAGCACCCTCAAGGGTGGAGACTTGCACTCTACCTCATACTTCTCTGTAACGTTTGGCAATTAAAGAAAAAAGCCTCATACACAAGAAGGAGAAGGGGAAAAGGAAAAGTGCATCACAGGCTGGGAAACCAGCTCTGAGGCTGGCCTTATCCTGGCTCAAGAGAGAGCTCCTTACCTCGCTCACAGTTGGCTGCCATTTAAACGCAGCCATAGGTCCGGCCATCATTCCCTTCACAGTACTAGACTCAGGAATGGTGAGATCCTATAGACAGAAAAGACCAATCATCAAGATATTACGGCCAACTCAGTAGCAGATATCTTCCTGCCTCAAATCGGGGAGCACTTATTCACTGCTCTGCTTCCTTTAATCACATTCTACCCAAACTAAACCCCTAGCCAGCTCCATGGTCTTAGTGTCAGTTCAAGCTCAAGTCCCCAGCCCTGATTCTAATGACCGTCTATCAGAAGAAGCAGAGCAAGTTCTCATCAATGCAGAGTGAGCCTTTCTTCTGTTATTGAAATAACAAAATATGTCCCTGTGCCTAAATTTCACAAGGATGGAGATAACTGTAAAGCCCAACTACGATCTGTAGGGTTGTCAGCAGGTCACAAGAAAATTCTTTATGGCAAATAATGAACATAAAGAAAATAGTACTGGCTTCAGAAGGAATCCACCAGATCTCCGGAAAAACTAAGAAAGCCACATGGTGCCCATGAGGAAATCTGCCCAACATTTTTCAGGTACTAAGTGACAAAGCCAGAATTAGAAGAACTCAGGGAGATCAGAAGCCAAGAACCCTGCTCCCTCCCTAGTCTGATGCAAGGAAGACCCAGCAGAAAAGGGCTGCTCCTCTTTACCAATGGCCTGGCTCACACCTGTCTGGGGCAAAGGGGCACTGTTTCAGCTTTACAACTGGTCTGCTCTCGTCCCCTCCACCACTGACTTTACATCCTACTCCTTTTCTCAATTTGCTTCCATGGTGGCCCTCCTGACATTTCTACCTGGATATCTAATGAGAATCTTGACATGCTCCACTGAACTCTTGATTTCCCTGCCCAAATGGTTTCTTCCACATTTTTTCCAATCTCAGAAAACTCCATTCTACCAGGCCGAGATCCTTGAAGTCCTTCTTAATTCTATCCTCCTCTCTCCTCTAACATGTTGGCAATAATTATGGCTTTACAATTGGGAATCTGCAACCCCTTCTTCTGGCCACCCCTGCTACTAATACTCAAACTTAGGCCTCTACCGCCTGTCACTTGGACTGTAACAAAAGGAATCTTCAGTTCTGGACTCCTATGGTCTAATCTGTACACAACAACTAGAGTGAAGCACATCACTTCTCTGCCTAAAGCTGGCTTCCTGTCTCACACAGCCAAGCTGGAGGCTTTATTATCGTGGCCTACAGGGCCCTACATGTGCTGCAACCTCCATTCCGGGATAATCTCCGACACCATGTCCTGCTACTTTCTCTCCCCTCACCACTCTCCAGCCCACCAGCACCCCAGCCCCCGGCCCTCTGCCACCATTCCACAAACACACCAAACATGCAACTGCTTCAGTGCTTTTGTACT
>NW_006436812.1:3270483-3285392 GCF_000325575.1 Pteropus alecto | reverse complement strand
TCTTCCAACAGTTATCTAATTGGTTCACATACTCATTTTAGGTCTCCGTTGAAATGTCACCTTGTCAGAGTGCTTTCCCTGACCTCTCTGTATCTTCCCCCATTGGAACGTGATGCAATGACAGCAAATGCTTTTACAGGGCTTGTCATGAGCAGACATTAGTGTAATTGCTATTTTATATGTATATTCTTGCATAATGCTTGCAACCTCATGAAATAAGACTATTATCATCTCCATTTTACAAAAGAGAAAACTGAGGCACAGAGGGCTTAAGAGCCTTGCCTAAGGTCACAGAGCTAATAATGAGTGTGGAAGATGAAATTTAAAGCCAGGGAATTTGGTTTCAGGGTCTATGTTATTATCAGTAAATTTACTCTATATTCCATGCTAGGAAACATTCCTGGCACAGGATAGGTGTTTAGCATTTATTGGAGAAATGAACACAACAGGGGCCTTGTCTACCTTTCATGCTGCTTTATCTCTAGATATCTGGTCTGTGGTAGACACGCTCAATAAACATCTGGTGAATAAAGAGGTTTTGGTGGAAAGAAGTACAGTACTGCCCTAAAGAATTTTCTGCCATGATGGACATGCTTTATATCTATACTAATATTGTTGCCACTAGTCACATGTCACCATGGAGCACTTATTATGTAAGCTAGTTTGAGTGAGAAATTAAATTTTAAGTTGCATTTCATTTAAATGTAAAAGGTCACCTGTAACTAGGAGTAGCACAGCTCTAGAGACTTGCCTAAGACTTCAGTGACAGAATGATAAGGTAGAGAACTTAGCGCTCCATCTAGTACTAAAGGCCTTGACTCCCAAATCAGTGCTCTTTGCCCTAGTCTGGGATTTTAGGAGAGCCACAGGACTGACAGGTCTACTCTGTCCGAGTGCTTTGTGCCCAGAGTTGTAGTTCTCAGCTCAGAAGTTGGAAATAAGAGCCCCAGAGAGAGGGTGGCAGTGTACTTTTTAGCAAGGCTCTCATACGAAAGTCTAGACACGAACCCAGCCTCTGCTGGCCTGTGCGTAATCGACACCTCTACCATCAAGGTCAGCCTTTTCTGTTAATCCTCACAGGACAGGGGATTATGGCCCAGAATGGCAATCATCTGGGACTCTGCCCAGTTATCAGCCTAGGCTACGGCTCTGTTTAAGACAGGAGCTCTCAGCCAAGTGACAATCACTACAGCAACACACATACTCTTTTTAGACCACAGGATGTACCTGATTATAAGACGTACCAAAATTTCAAGCCCAAGCAGATTCCCTACATCCCTGAAGGTGATTTAATTAAGACCAATGGTCTGAACTGAAACCGCTGTATCTCCCCTGTACCACTAGCCAAGCTCTTTCCTCTCCTGCTGACAAATCCTCCACTGGAGGTTGGGCCAAGCATGGAGACCTTGTAGAAAGGAGACCTTGTAAGGGTCAATAGCAGGTAGAGCTCCTGGATGGAGACCTGGCTCTGAGAACAGCAACAGAAATGTTACTACCCCACCCCTCACCCCCAATTAATAAATTCAGACCAAAGAGCAAACTGCTTTTTACTGGGAGCTTGTGAAGAGTCTCTAGCAATAATTCTAGCAGCAGCCCCTGGGGCTGCACTAAAACACTGCCCTCACTTCACACAGGCTACTGCCGGAAAATAACAAAGGTAAGACAATCATTGAATGCGTAATGTGTTGCAGGCACTGCTCTAGGTGATTCGCTTTTGTTAGTCATTTTTCACAAAAAACCTAAGAGGTAGGTATATTATTCCCAACAATCAGATGAGGAAACCAAGACAAAGGAGGTAGTTGGCCAAAGTCATACAGCTACAGTAAATCATGGAGTCAGGAGTCAAACACCTAATCTATCCTTTATTACTTCTCTTTACCCAAAAGAAATGGTTTTTCTCCAGGGCCAGCTAAGAAGTTGGCGAGATAATGGCTTACGACACCAGACAACGTGAACTTGGAGACAGTATAAAACCTGACCACCTAAATTCCTCTGGATTCCTGGAAATAAAGTCAACTGGATCAAATCAGATCATACCCCCTAAAAGCTCTTCACACTGTAGCAGTTTTCTAAACCTTCTCCACCTTTGGCTGGCGGTTCCCCGTGTTCACGGTCACCTGGGACTGTCCCCACCGCTACAGCTACTCTCATCTACTCTTAGTCTTAGGTCATTCAACAGCATGAAGAACCTTCCCTAACGCAGAGGTCTCGCAGTGGCAGCCCACAGGCTGAATCTAGCCCAGAGATGTTCCTTTTGGCCTAAAAGTGGTTTAAAATCTTGAGTTAGCTTCTAGCATTTAAAATTGGAACATTTCACATAAAAATCTTTATTTCCAGCTTATCTTAAGAAAAATCAGACCATCTGGCAAAAGTTGACTGGAACTCCATGGACAGAGCATGACCTCCTCAGACTGCCAGCTGCTGCCTCCCCGAATGCTCTCAGCATGGAGGCAGGGCAGGGCCGAGGACTCTCCTGCTTGAGCCATTTCTTCTTACATCAGTTGGCTCCACTTGCTTCTACTACCTGTCTGGTTTGGCTGGTGTCTGAATTTACAAGTCCTGATCTGATGGCTAGTGTTTCATCAAGGCCTCATCACCCAATTCTCTCTGCCAGCCATCTGGCTTCTACCCCCTTGATCCTCTCTCTCACAATCTCCCCTGTGCTAGACAGACTGCTTCCTTCGTCTCAAATTCTCCTCCCTTGACCTATGAAACTCAACACAAATCTTTTCAGGAAGAAGAGAGGTATGTTATTGCCATTTTATTTCATTTCGTTGGCTCTTCTGACTCCACCCACCCTAAATTACAGGCACTCTCTCTGCAAAGCCGACTTCTGCCATTCACTCTTCTTCCTCCTTACTTTCCCCAAACAAACCCCAGTTGGATCCAGTCTCACGGATCCAACATACTTCCTACATATTTGCCTCCCACATGTACATCTCCAACCTATTACTCCAAGCCTCCCTGGTGGTCTAGGCATCATCCCAAATGCATCACACTCAGAACAGAACACTGGTGCTCTTGCCCATTAAGCCAGCTCCTCTCCTGACTTCTTTGCTCTTCAGTATCACCATTTCCCCAGGCGCAAACTTGAAATCACCTCCCTTTCCCTTTTCTCCTATATACCCAGTTGCCAAATCTTATGAACTCTTCCTCTAAAGTGCCTCTTACACAGTTCCTTTCAATATCTGCTACTACCTCCTTAGAATTGCTCCTTATGAACACACACCTGGGCTTAGCCTTCTAACTGGCCTTGAGCCTTTCTTCTCTGTTCTACAATGATTGCTAACATGCAACTTGGAACATAATACCACCTCTCCACACACAGATCAAACGCCTTCACAACGCCCTACTGACTCCAGGATGGTACAACACTGCTTAAGTAGATCTCAAGGCTCTCCACAATCCAATGACAACCTTTCATCTTTTTGCTCTCCTTCCTGTCCTCTCCCTGGACTGAGAATATCCAGCCCCATGTGGGCTGTGCCTTTCATCTCTGGAAGGCTTTCTCTCTTTTCTTGCTAAGTCCCTTCCAATGCCAGCCCTTGCATGCTGCTCAGGTGGACCGTTCTCCTAACCGGACCATCAAGTTGAATGCATGCTCCTTTGCTGCCTTGTATTTCTATTTCACACTCATGCACCAGGCCGTGTCCCTCCCTGATCTGTAAGATTCTTTAGAGCAGGACTTAGCACGGGACTCTACGTCCACTCAGTGAACTGCAGCATATTGTAGAGCTCAACCATGCCATATTCAAAAGGAAGTGTCACTAATCCCAGAAGCAGCAGAGATAAAACAAACCTTCTCATCCTTTGGGGGCCGACCCCGCTTCCGGGGACTCTGCTCTTGAGCTCTTTTCAGAGGGGACTTGGAGCCTCTCTCTGAAGAGCCTGAAGACACCCTCTTCTTTCCTTCTCCCATATTCTTCTTCACCTTCCCTTCAGACAGGCTAAGTTTGCGCTTCTCATCACCTGAGTTTGGCCTACTTCTCTCCTCACTGGAATTACGTCGATTCTTGTCATCAGCAGAACTGTGGGATGATGTCTGAAAGTTTAATAATAATAATGATAACGACCACAACAGCTTCTACCATCGCCACCACCATTTACATGAGCTACACCCTGTGATAAACACTTTACATGCATTACCTGTACAATGGCCCTATGAAACAGGCTCTGCTGTCATCCCCACTTACATTTGGGGAAGCAGATTTAAAAGAAAATTATGTCACTTGCCCACTGTCCCAAAGCTAAGTGGGATTTATACCCAGGCAGTGGATATATCCTAGAGGCTATGCTCCTAATCTCTGCACTATAAAAGGGAGAGACATCCTGTGCTGTACTCAGAACTTCTCCTGAGTCCAAGTGACTTTCCTAAGAGTAACCGTCTATTCTAGAAAGGTCAGCCACATGCATAGAGTTTCAAGCTGATTAGCAAAACGCTGATACCTTAGAACTGAAGTAGCTCTCCCTCCACTGGCATTTCATAAGAATAGAGTTTCAGGTTTGAATGAAATTTAATCTGTTAGTTACTACATAAAAATAACCAGTCTGCATTGGCATAAATTGAGAATCATGGAGTCTCTCACCTGGTCTTTCCCTTTGGCTCTCCTGAGGAATTCTTCCACGGCATCCACAGCTTGCTGGAATCGCTTTCCCTTGTTAATCTTTATCATTTCCTCCTTATGTGCATGATATGGCTTTAGCTGTTCCACTTTGATCCAGGCACTAGCAAAAAACATACACAGAAAAGGTTTGAACTACACTGCCTATGCCAGGAAGTATCAAAGACCTTACCTTAGCAGAATGCAATGCAAATATCCATTTGCTTTAACTGGACTTTGAAACAGGCCTGCCATTTTTCAAAACATGCTGTCAAACTCTAGAGCCTAAAAGTATGTTTTCTTGGAACAAGTCAAGCAGAACAACAACAAAATCAGAACATCCTTGAAATGAAATCTCTATGTTTCAGGTTATTTCCACTCTTGTTCACCATCCTTCTACACCAAACCACACACACCCTGACATTTGCTCAGGGCAGAGAAAACTTGGAGATGCTCTTCCATTCTCACCACACAGTATAGACGGCCGTACATGAATCCCAGGGAATCAGGGCACCTGGAAGTATCACCACCCAGTAACATTCTGAGCCAGACTGATGACCTGTCCATCAACAGAGAATCAAGGATGCTAAAGAAATTAACACCTAAAATCTGCTGCTCTTACAGATATTTGCAGCTACGGAGCCTATATTTGTTCATAAATGATTGTATCCATGGCTACTAGACCACACAAAACATGTGACACACGGTTTGGAATGAGGGCAGCAGTCACAAAGGAAGGCCTTTAAAAACAAGATTCTGCTTGTGATTAAATGTACAAAAACACATTCTTCTGATAATTTTTAATTTCTACCATCAGTGCATTAACACATGAAAATGAAAAAAAGCCATCAGTTGTCAATTCTGGAATATCTGGCTGACTATACTAATCCGAACAAATCTTCCTTAGCTGGCTTTCTGTGGTTTCCCTAAATGACATTCAGTTTCCTAGTATAAAGGAGAGAATTTTACAGGTTTGGCAAGGTAACAGTTAAATTACATGTTTTACCCTGGAACACTCACAGGTATCATAGTACACCCTTCAGAAAAAGTGGGTCAGATTAAGGATATAGAAACTAGTCTACCACAATAACTTAGGGTTCTTCTCTCCTTTAGAGAAAGCTAGAGAATATTCACTAATAATAGTAAAAGTGCTAACATCTGTACATAAAAATAGTGCTACCAATCCACTAACAGACACCTGTGCTTTGAGTGTTGTGCTAATGGTTGTGCTGATGGATCTGTATAAACACAACAGCCATGGGACCATCGGCCTGCAAATGCAACAGCAAACCAGAACTAGGCATGTTATTTATGGGCGAACAAGACTAGAGAAAATGGAACAACGAATGCGGACTAAGACACTGGTCTCACTGCACAGAGCTCCCACCAGATGAGGTAAGCAGGTACCTTTCTTGAGAGCAATTCATCTTTTTTTTCTTTTTAATATGGTGACATTGGTTACCATCTTAAAGTTTGAAATCTGACTCAATAGAGCCAATGGATCTAATCCATGGGGAGGCAAAATGGAATTAAATTTTGACCCTGCATTGTCTAGCGAGTATACCACTAAACTGACTCTCTTGCCTCTCCTTGCATTGATAGTGTTTCTAAGGACAGACCACCAGACCAATCAGATACAAAGTCTGACACACCCTGAAAAGCAAGTTAAACTGTCATACCAATTGGCAGCTTGGCTATGACATGAGTATTGGTAATGAAGCTTAAAGGGCCACAGCCCTCAAGATGGGCCTCTTCCTTTTTGGAGCTTCGGGTCAGAAGGTGAGACCTGCACAAGTTCTAGTATAAGACCAATGGGGTGGTTTTTATGGAGTCCTGAGATGGGACAACATACTCTAAGAATCTTAATCCCTGCTTCTGTCCTCTCCACATTAACCTCCGATTCAGAGTAAGAGGAAAGGTAAGGACATCTGTGGAGGAAGCACCAATAAACCTACACCTATGTTTTCACTGAAGCATTTTACTGATTTCCACCAGTAGAACAGTAGTCAAAATTCCATTCATCCTGAAGACTGGCATTTGAAATACTAAAATGAAATTTTCCTCCATGACCATCTTTGAAAAGTGGAAATGGCTTGCTAAATGGACAGCATAAATAAGACTTCAAGAGGATAAATGTGAGAAACGTTAATTTACTTAAGACTTAACCGACACTCTCTCTCTCTATATATATATGCCTTACTATTGAATTGTACACCAGAAACTTACTGGATTTCATTAACCAGTCATCATAATAAAAATAAATTGAAACAAACAAACAAACGACTCAACCCATTGTTGGAGAAGCATTCCTCACATTAGGAAAACAGTAAATAAAAAGCCAGCCCACTAGAGCCTTAGCAAGATTACCTCTTGAAAGCAAGCCAAACTGAAATCCTTTTGGCAGTCTGAATAGAATTTTTTCTCTAAAGGCTATAGCATTGCAAAACCTGCTGTCTCCTTAAAGTAAGCAAGCTATTCAGCTGGAGCTTCAATAATGCACCACTCTCCTATCCACTGAGGCCCTTTAGGGAGTCTGGCATGCAACTGGTGCTCAATAAATAATCATGGAGAAAGATGCCTTCAGGGCACATTCAGGGGGACTCTGGGTTAAATGTTGTAAGGCTTTAGTGGCTTTTTGCGGTTGTTGCTGTTGTTCGTGTGTTTTTTTTTTTAAGTGACTGCTGTTTCTTTCCTTGATGCAAGCTATAACTTGTGATTTCCCTCACATTATTCCTCCAATGCCTAGATGGAGCTGGACCTTTTCTATCCAATGTGCTGTAGGCTGGGAAGTCAGAAAAATCAAGGTTAGTCAAGTTGTGTCTAAAGTATATGCCTTTGCTTTTATGTACAAGGAATTACATATTGTTTGTAGATGTAAACACCTGAAAACAAGGAAACTGGCAATCAGCGAGGTCATTACAAAGTATGAAATAGAAGGTCCCCTTAAGATATTTGGCTAAGTGGAACAAGCAAGATGCAGGGCAGTGTGTGTAAAAAGGAAAAAAAAGGAACATGTAACTTCTTGCTTATGCACACAATATCTGAGGGCCATGCCGTAAGAAACTAACATAATTAGATGACCATGGGCTGGAACTGGGTGGCTGAGGGACAGGAATGAATGGAACCCTTTGATGATATATAGCCTGATTTGATAAACGTGTATTATCTTTTTTTTTTTTTTAAAAAGGCTGAATCAATCAATAATAAAGTCCTCTGCAGTAGAACAAGGCTATTCTGACTGCTCAGGTGGTTTCCCCCATTACTTCCTTGTTTGTAAGGTTTGCTCAGGTCGGTAGATACTGCTTGGCTGACAATTTATCTGACAATATACCTGTAAGTAAGTGCCGCACCAAGAGCAGCAAATTTACTCTGGTATTCTGCTATACCGCCTATAAATTCATTTCCTTTGCAAACATAAACCTTCTACTTAGCTACCCTCAGATTATACACTCCCCTCAAAATGAATTTTAAAACCTCATTTAAAAAATTTCCGTAATTCTGACCTGCTTTCCCCTAAATTGAAACCATATCATATAAACATATTAGAGATGTCAACCTATAAACAATCTCAAATACCCTCATATATGTGTCTTGGACTTCACATTGATACGATGACCTGGGTGGCAGAGAGAGTGAGCATAGTCCAAAGGTGAGGGCAAGAATGGGGTCAGAAGATATGGATTTGCTTTTCCAGCTGGAGTTGGTGAATAGTACCAAGTAAATAATTTCTAAGCTTTCCCACCCCAAACCAATGAAAGTGGCTGAGTATTAGTGAAGTGTAACAAGTTCAAGTCTAAGCCATTCAGGAATCAAGACACCCAAAAAACCACAAATCAAAAACAGAACCAAGAAACCACAAAGAAAAGAAGAATTTCTGTTAATTTCAGGCAATGATTATCATACAGACATCAACAAAGACTTGCAGATAAGATATAGAAGATTCCGTTTTCAAAACTTGAAAACATTCCCAAATGCTGGATAAGGCTTTCAAGCTGTGCTGCCTACAACAATGTGGCCAGCCGCTTCTTTTTGTCCCAGTTTCTATAATCCTGGTGTATGACACCTGCTCCTGGAGTTCACTGCCTCAGCCACCAAGGGATGAGAGCCACTGCTGGTGCAGGGAGAGGAGAATCTACTCAGTGCTCTCTAGGATAGCTATTGTCCAGCCCTGGCAGAAGGACGCTGCTGGCTCATTCCGAATACCCAGAGCAGTGGCCCTCACTATACACTTGGCTCAATTCTCCAACTATTACACAGTGTCGGATGAGGGAAAAGTGGGTCAATCAGATGCCAGGTGAAAAGAAAAAAAGATGCTCAGATGGTTCCAAACTGCTATGCTTCTAATTTTAAGCCACAGATTTTTCTAGAATTACTTTAGTTCTCACTCAGACACCTCACGCTCAGCCTGTCCCACCTTCTATTTGGCTTGACGTAAAAATACCTCAGGCTGACACTTCATGACTTAAAATCCACACATCTCCTGCCTCTCAGTTTCTATATCTACCACTGGTTTGCCCACAGTGTTCTTTAAACTGGTTTGTTTCTGGTGGTTTTTGAGCACCTGCAAACTAAAGGAACTCCCTCCATTCTGCCAGCCATGGGCCTTGACCAAACTGTTAAACTCCGAGCTCATTTTCTACTTTGATGGGCAGCCACCCCAAGGTGGGCTCTCATGTACTCGAGACATGATCTTTGGTTGTGGTCACCTGGTGGAGTTGGCAAAGTTATGCTGAAGTTATGTTTCCCTCTGTATTTTCATGAAATAGGAAACTGTGGGCAATTCCCATTGAGTCTATCCAGGCTCAGAGAGTTGAATCCAGACATTTTACTCCTTTCCCTCAGAGGGGAGGCTGGTTAGGAAGGTCTAGTCCTGTCTTCCTAACAGCGGATTGTCAACACAATGTTAGACGTTTTGGCAGAGGAAGGAAGAGGAAAATTAGTTTCTAAAAGACTGAAATCACCATTTACTTTAAAGATGACCCTTGTTACTCTAATAAAGACTCTTGCTAATATAAAAAACATTCTATCTATATATTTTTTCTACATAAGCAGTATGTCAGGTTTGAAACTGAACATCTTTGACTGATTCCTATGTTCCTCAGGGATACAGGAACAGCCGCATTGGGTCAGACCCTGCCCATCCTGGTCAGGGCCCAGTCACCAGAGGTGCTTCTACCTCAAGAAGTGGCAGGGGTATATGCCCCTCTCCCTGACATCAAACATTAAAGGTGAGATAGAATCGTTTCTTTTGTAGACACTTATGGCTTTGCCTTTCACAAAGTAGTTCTCATCCCTAAAAAGTCCACTTGAATTTCCTGTCTAAACTTCCTCTTAAACATGTTTCATACTGTACTCTTTATATATGTAATAAACATAGTCACACAACATTTATTCTACTCAGAGTGTCCCTTGTTGAAATGTCTGCGAGTTTATGAACAAGTCCGTGTTTATCTCCTAAAGCCAGTCATTATTTCATCAATTCTGATTATGTTCTTTTTTCTTTTTCACATTAAAGAGTCCTAATCTTTTGTCTGACTTGGGCCCCTTTCCCAGTCTTGACTAGTTCTACCAGATCCCTTCGGGAGCACGGACTGAACTACACACAGTACTCCTGGAGAGGCACGGTACAGTTTTCACATAAAAGTGGAACGATGTAAAAATAAGAAAAGAAGGTAGAACAATGTAGTTTTGTGTTCAAAGCCCTTTTAATCAAAAGAGCAGAACTGGCTAACGCTCTTAGGAATCTCCAACTCTCAGGTGGCTTTCTTCTCAAACAGATTCTCATGGGCAGAGCCAGTATCTGTCTCTCTCATATTTTCCTTACTGAAAGCAACCTGCTTCTTACTAGCTTTTTTTCTCTTGTAACAGATCCATACTCTAACCTGATGTTTGTTGAATATCTACTGTACACCAAACCACATTATGAACAAATGATGCTATTTCTTCATAACTACAAGGTCGGAGTATTATTCCCACATGTGGACAAGGATGCAGAGTCCTAGAAAGGTGACAAAGCTTGCCCAGAGAGCAGGTGGAACTGGTACCTGAATGCATGTTAGGTTGGTAACAAATCCAGAGCTCCTTCCCCAAAGTAATTCACTAATACCCAACAATCTGGAGATTTCACCTTTACGTAATATAAAGATACTAAATAAAGTCTGCCTTAACAATAGCCACAAAAAACCTTTCTCTCTTCAGAGAAGGGCTGTAGATCCTTACCCTTTACTTTCTTTCACTGAGTCAACTGCCTAACCACAAAGATAACATGGTTAGTCCTGTGGCAACATAGTTTTTTAAAAAATTTATTATTATTTATGTATACAGCACCTGGTCTTCCTAGGTGGTCTCCCATCCAAGTACTAACCAGGCCCAACCCTGCTTAGCTTGAGATCAGACATCGGCTTGTTCAGGGTGGCATGGCCATAGACCATGGATCATGGCTCCACTGGGGCGCAAACCCAGGACTTTCTGCGTGTAAAGCAGACATACTAACCGCTACACTATGGAACCATGTCCAGCAACTTAATTTTTAAATGCTTTTTATGTGGAACTCTATCGAGGAAGTTTAAAAGACTTAAAGATATTACACCTAGCGGTTGCCCTGCATCTACTTGCTTAGTAATCCCCTCAAAAAATTTTAGTTAGAAATCACATCACCACCACTACCAGCTTATTTGTGTTCAGTAAGCGCATCTTCTTCACTTGACTTCACCTGGTTGCCTGGTTGAGTTCTGAAATTCACTCAACTCCAGTTTTTGGTGTCCTACCTATATTTTTCATATAGAAACCAGAGTTTATTTTTCTAACCTTCCAGCACTTTCAAAAAATTATCATAAGAACACAATGGTTTCAGGCCTGCTGTAATTTGATTAAATCTCCACTTTCTATGATTCCCATTTTTGTTTCCAACTTGGTTAGCTAAAAAAGATGCTGGGCCGACCATATTGCCTGTTATTCTCAAGTACAAGTTCTTGACCCCAGGAAGGCAGCCTCTCTCTGTCCACATATCCAACTCAATGCCCAGCAGTTTATAGTATCCCCACTGCCTGGAATGCCCTTACTGTTCCTGCCTATCCAAATTCTATCCATCTCCAGAGTTTGATTCAAATTCCAAAGGCTGGTATAACCAGCCTTTGAACTGGCTGTCTCCACTGATCTTTTCTTGTTCTAGAGTCCTTTAATAATTACCCACATCGCTTACTCCACACTTAATCCCATCTGAAATATGTTTTTGTCACCTGAATTCCAGGAAGATGGCAAGCAATCAACCCATCTGGCTAGACCTAGGCAATTAACTTGATGTAGTGATGAGAAAGCTAAACAAATCACCAGAAACTCAAGCAAATACACATTTTTCCCCTCTCTGCGATTTCTTTTATGGCCTATCAAAGAATCTCAAATTAACGGTTCTGATGTCAACTCTAGGACGGGTCTGGTTAAAAAGCTTTACTGTTGTAATGCTAGAGCAAGTCATTCAATTTTACAAAAACAGATTGAACAGTTACTTTAAGATAAAATTTTAGTTCTTACTTTGTACCTCACCCATGAGCCACAATGATTAACAGCCATTAAATGAGAATCAAATGTGGCCCTTATAAAAGGAATTGCTTATGGAATTGGGTAAAGAGATGTGAGAAACTCTATGTGATTATTGTACTTATAAGGTGGTGAGCCCTAGTTCTCACCTGACATTGTAATTAGCCTCAGGACAATTTCTGTAAGAATAGCATCTTTTATTTAGGTATGAAGCCAGAATGATATGCCATTCTTATAGACTGTAATACGACTGAACTAGGATCCCTAGAATATTCTCAGCAGCTCAGACCCAATGCAACGCCTCAACGAAGGTAGACTCTCGGTGAGCACTACTCACTGATCCTCTGTTCCAAAAAACTTCACAAAGAAGCATTTCTTTCCACGAGGTTTCTTCAAGTCCTTGGGCGGATTAACAATCTGGGGGATAAAAAGGAAAAAAAAAATTTTTCCACAGCTCTAAGTTGGTAAGAAAAAAATGAAAACAAAAGGAATGTTTTTAAAAAGAAAACCCCAGGGCCGAGTTTATGTCCAAATTTGGCACTTTTTTACTGAGATGTGTGGAGATGTACAGCTATTTAGAAGATCCTTACATCTAATATGTAATACAGCTTTCAGTAGATATAATATTCCTTTTACTGTAACGACCCTGTTTTAACAAGTTAAAACCAAAACCAACATCATTCCCCCTACCCCCGTCAATGTGATCCTGTCATTACTGAAGAAATGTAGAGGACACTTTTAAAAATACTTCTGCGTAGGAAGAGTTGAAACAGGTAATAGTGACAATGAAAGATAACTGAGGCACTGAAAATGCCATATTGCAAAGAGACAGTCTAAAGATATTTCCTGGGCTCCTAGCAGGAATATAAAAACAGAACATTTGGAAAGCCTCATGCAAAATTTGAAATGCCAACTTCTGCAAAGATGCACTAGAGCAGCACATATGGTAACATAGAAAGATTTAAACTTAGTTGGGACAAAAATACTTTGACTTTTCACTAACCTACATTTAGATTTCTCTCTTCTTGGAGAATTTATTTTTTTCTCCTTTTGTTAAAGTGTTAGGATAAATTCAAATTAGAATTTATTTCCAGGGTTAAAAGACACCACCAAAATCATCTCTGATTCAAGAAATAAATATTTACTGCATGTTATAAGACCTGGTATCGCCTTTTCTAAACAAACTGATATTAGAGGAAAAAAAATCTACTATTTAAATAGGCACAGTTTAAGTCAATGCTAGAAAGTGAGAGAAATGTACCTTACATTCTACACCTCTTCAAACCCAACTTCAGATGTCTTCCTTTAGTTTAGTAGTAAAACACTCACCTTTCCTGGCCAAGGAGGATACCGGCCAAGTTTCCCCCTAGAGAAAACAAAGAGAATCAGCATTTGCCCTGGAAAAGCCAGTCCATCTCCTTCAACCCACTCAATATACAATTTATTTTCCTAAATCATCACTTGCACCCTCAAGTGCCAGAACAAAAGCTGGCAAACAGGAGTTCTTAATTAGGCTTTCACAGCTGGATCCAACAGGCTCAACCTCTTAGAAATGGAATGCAAAATTGTATACGTATGTGCATAAGGTATGTGCATTCTTCTAGTGACAAGGGTACAGAACAACAAAACCACGAAGAGTCACCACTGGTCTAACGCCTCCCCGTGACAGGGGTGGGGGTCAGTTTGCTCTGTAAACACAAGACTTCCCCTTACAAAGTCTGATTTAATTCATCGCGAGACCAGCCGACTTTGCCAAATGCTAATGGAAGCCTTCCTCTGGGTCGAGAAACAAGCTACGCAGCTCGAGGGAGGTGGCGACAGCCAGTCTTGGTTCGGGCGGTTGTCTGGGACACAGAAGCAATCCAAAAGGCACTGGTCACTGCCAAACCCTCGGTTGTAAAGAAGTAGTCTCCCCTCCATTTCTTCACCGGGCAGCGCTATCAGTCCGGTTTCGACACCCCTGGCCAAGCCGCCCGCACAGGTCGGTTCCATCGCAACGCGGGTTTTAACAGGCTTGCCCAGGCGAGATAGCCCTGCGGACTCCCCCGGCTCTCCCGCTTTCCAGGGAACCCCAGCAAGACCCCGATGAACCGGCGTCCGCGGGCGGCGCCGGTGACGCCCTTCGCAGTAACCGCCGGCCTCTGAGTCCGGAGCTCAGCTCTCTCCCGAGCGGCTTCGGGGCTCGGAGCCCGGCCCGCCGCGGCCACCCTCGGCCTCAGTCCCCCGGGGCCAGGCTGCCCCTTCCGCCCGGCGTCGCTCCCAGCGCCGGCACCTCGTCTCGCCCTCTCCACGGCCTGGAGCACACAAAGAGGCAGCTCCGGGGCTGGCCGCGATCCCCGCGCCCAGGCGGGCAGCTCCCCGGCGCACCTCGCTTGGTCCCGGCCGCGCGGACTCACCACACCAAATCGCCAAGCCGCAGACTCACAGCCGCCATCTTACCACCCAACCACCGCCGACGCACGGGCCGCCGGGAACCTCAGGTCGCCCCGGTGCCGCCCATTGGAGTGTGCCCGGCCACGTGACGGGGGCCCGGCTGTCATCCGCCACGCCGCTGCTCTGACGTCACCACGCCTCCCGGGGCTTATTGGCCAGCTCAGAGGCACGTGACCCGGGCGCCGCGGTCTCAGCGCGCCTGAGCCCGGAGGCTCCCGGCTCCATTCCCTCCCTCCGGCTCGTGACAACGAAGCGTCCGCGGTCTGAAGCGGCAGCGACGGCGACTGTGCGGCCGGTCGAGCGCGTGAGGGAGCCGGCCCTGCGGCCCGCCCCGCCCCC
>NW_006436812.1:3263450-3270018 GCF_000325575.1 Pteropus alecto | reverse complement strand
GCGCCGCAGCCCGGGCTCCCGGGCCGGCATGAGGACGGTCGCGGGGAGACGAGCGCGGCCCGCGGGGCCTTAGCCTGCGTCGCGCCGGGGACAAAGGTGCGTGTCTTTGTTGGGACCGGACTCTCACATAAGCCGAGTTGTGGTTGACACTTTTGGAGAAGTTAGGAGCAGGGTGTTGTGACAACAGAAAGGCGGATGCCAGGCGTCGCTTCTATCTGTGAAAACTTAAACCGTTGAAAGAGGAAGTAGGAACAGTTCAGCCCAGTGACTGCCCAAACGTCAGATTCCAGGTAGAAAATAAAATTTTCAAAAGGTCTCATTCCCAGTTACAGACCTCAGGGAATCTTAATTGTTGACTTAGAGCCAGAGTTTTCGCTGGTTCTAAGGCCCCACCTGCTTGAAAGGTGGCGAGTTCACCCATATCTACCGTAGGCGTTTTGTTATACGAAACTTTGTAAGTGGTTTGTTTTGTTGTTGCTTTTAGCGAACTGGCTTGTCCACAGCCTGGCTTTTCATTGGAGTTCAGTTTCCCTAAAGTGCTGTCATTTAGTTTCAGGAAGTGTCATTTACTGTTCTTTATTGTTTAAAGACAAATCGATAATTCAAAGCATATTTATGATTTCAGGAAATAGTTTCATAAAATTCAACACACGTTTCTGATTTTAAAACTCTTAATTTTTGAGAAATTGGAGGATATTTTAATGACTTGATAAAAATGTGCCTAGAGGCATTCCCATTAGAGTCAGGAACATGGCAAAGAATATATTTTCTAATATTATCTTGTAAGTTCTAGCCAATGCAATAAGACATGAAACAGAAATAAGAAACATAATTTTAAAGAAAAGAGAAGACAGAATTCTCATTTCTGTGGATGACAGGGCAGCCTATTTTGAAAAAAAAGGAAAACATTAAAAGAGTTCAGTAAAGAAACTGGTTACAAAATCAGCATACAAAATTTAGTTTTTCTATGTTTCACCAATAATCAGTTTGAAAATATAATGATTAAGAATGTATAACACAAAATATACCATTCCTGGGGATAACCTGAAATACAAGGGAGTCAGGAATTTCTTGGGTAATATCAATTGAGGGTTTTTAAGAGGGTTGTTTTTGTAGAATACTGTGCATTTACTTAGAATAACGGTTAACTAATTAGAGGCGAGTACAGGCATACCTCGTTTTATTGCACTTTACTTTATTACCCTTCACAGATGTTGCATTTTTTACAAATTGAAGGCAAGACCCTCCACCAGCAAAAAGATTACGACTCACTTTCTTGTGGTGGTCTGGAACTGAACTCGCAATATCTCTGAGGTATGCCTGTATTTAAATACTCAGCTTTTCTTAAGACTAAGTTTTACTGACAAAGTTTGTTTTGTTTACAAATCTAAGAATGTTTCTATTAAAACAAAAATACTTCATCTTCAACAAAGCTTTAAGGCACCAGTTTAACAGTTTAAATTCCCCTATACAATAAGCTCTCTTTTTACAAAGTTAAAAGTTCCTTGAATGTGTTAAACTGTATTTAAAGTTTTATATGCTTGTTCTCTAATATACCTCAAACTTCTAAGACAGGGAACTTATAAAGCAAATAATAAAATCTTTCCAAGGACTTAATTCTTATGAGTCTGATAAATGTATAAACCTAAGTAAGGTTTTTTTAAATGCATACTTTCAAACTTAAGTTATGTTTTCTGAAGAATTTCAAATTAAAATTGTAAGTCGGATGTCATTCATTAATAGATATGATTCTCTTGTATGTTTTTAATGACTTAGTAACCAGCAACAGCACTTTTCACGATGATTGTAAAAATCCAAAATCCGAGTGTTAATATGCTATAGGTTTGATTTACTTTATTTTCTAGTCTTATTTCTATGACTTCTCAGGCCTGCAAAATCACTTAAAACAACTAAGAGAAGCGGTTTTACCTTCTAGGTGGATTGACAGTAACAATGTCTAAAATTTGGACCAGAATAAGGTTACATTTTAAAATTCCTGCCTGGATGGGGGCAGGGACCCTGTTGCCACTTCTAGGATGACCTTCCTGCATCCTGTAGGTTAACTTGGAGGTTCTCTTCCTATACTGAAATTGCCTGCTCTTATCAGTAGGGGACTTTTAAGTCTTCAACATTCAGCTGAAATTTATTTTCATAACCCAGTGCATCACAAATATCCTGGGGCCTTGAAAGTTTCTTTTAGAAGAATTTCTTTCAACATCTTAGTGTATAATGGTCTTTTGCACCACCAACCTGTTGTGTTGCTAATCCCTTTTCTGCCTGATTAAAATGATTTAACTCTTTATTTTTAGATATTTTACTCCCGTGATCTATGGATCACAATTTTATGGTCATAATAGGAAGAATGAATATTGCATGTACTGTATAAATATCCATATATATATTTGGATATATGTGATATATGTGAAACTTCCTGAATTAATTCATATTTATGATTCATTTACAATCAAAATGCAGTGAGTTTTTATGGGAACTTGTCAAAGTGATTCTAAAATTGATTTAAAATAATAAACAGACTGGAATAGCCAAGTATTTTAAAAGAAGAAGAAGAAAGACGAATTTTAAATTCAATATGCTAAAATATACCATAAAATTTCTCAAAACAGTGCAGTACTGGTTAAGGAATCTCTAGATACTAGATTGATATAATAGAGTGGATTTCAGAAATAGACCTTAAGACATTAAGTATGATTTATGCCAAATCAGCAGGGAAAAAGAGGATTGTTAGTGATTGATGCTGGGAAGAAACTAAGTTAGAGCCTCACCTCTCAACTTGTAGCATAATGAATTTAACTTGAGTTAAAGAGTTCATTGTGAAAACTATATAAAGGACTGGATAGGTAAATTCTTAGGTAAGAATTACCTGGCTAAGGAAGGACATTTTAGGCTCTAAAGAAATGGGAGAAATCATAAGGGGAAAAGAAGCCTAGTTTACAGCATAAAAAATTAGAATTTCTTTCATCATATCTCACGCTAAACAAAATTAAACAGTAAATACACTGAACGTAAAGTACTTGTAAGATATGACAGATATTATATATCTATAATATATCAAAAGCCCTTACAAATCAACAAAAAAGCCTTAGCTTTTTTCAACCATTCTCTTAATGCTGGACGTTCAGGTCGCTTTTATCATTTTTTTTTTCTGTACAGAGAAGACCACAGTGAATATCCATATTGCTGTAAGTAGTTCACACTAGTATGAGTTTTAAAAAGCAGGACACAAATTATACATGAAGCACAGAATATATGTTTGTGTGTATGTAGTCGCATATTTATATTCTGTAAACTCTGGGAATTCTGGAGTTCAAATATATTTTGACCATTTCCAAGCAGCTTTAAAGGTCTTTAGCATTTGACACTTTGCTAAGGCCCAGCTTTGGGTGGTGAGAGGAAGTAAGCCTCGCCACACTATTTCTGAGGCAATGATTTTACTTATCCCAGGGTAGGTATTATGCTGAGCTGATGAAAACTTCGTCATTGTTAGGAATGGCCCTAAACTGCTGGTGATGAAAATAAAGAGGTTTTAAAAAAGAGCCTATTCTTAGCCAGAAAAAAAAAAGTATTGGATAAATTAAAACAGTATTTTCTAGGGTTCTGTGTAATTTTGAGGATTCTTTAAGGCTCTGTCAGCATGGGTTTGCTAATGTCAAGAATCTAGTGAATATGTATAGAAAAAAGACTGGAAAGAAGTATGCTAAAGAGTGATTGTCTCTAAATGATAGGATTTGGGTGCTTTTATATATATAACTATTTAAAATGAAAAGTATTTAAAAAGAAAAAGCAGTAATGGTAATTAAGATAAATCGGACACTGGATTTTTCTTGACAATGAAATTTTTTTAAACTTAAGTCTGTGTAACTGAACAGGAAGAATTGTCATTTTAATCATCTTGGTTTGACCCAGCCCTTCTTTTCAATATTAACAGAAGCCATGCAGTGACACCTGCTAAGACTTGTTGGTAGCCATGTCGGAGCCCCACAGGGTCCAGTTCACCTCTCTCCCAGGTTCTCTGAATCCTGCGTTTTTGAAGAAATCCCGGAAGGAGGAGGTTGGGGGAGCAGAGCAGCATCAGGACCCTGAGCCGGCTGCAGCAGCTGTTCGGATTACACTCACCCTCTTTGAGCCAGATCACAAGCGCTGCCCAGAGTTCTTCTACCCAGAGCTGGTGAAGAACATACGAGGGAAAGTGAAAGGCCTTCAGCCCGGAGACAAGGTACCTCCCAGTGGCCCCAGACTCACTCTGCAGATCTAATGCTCAGGTAGTGTGTGCAAATTGGACTTCCGGAGGGTGGAAGCAAGACTTAGAGAGGCTTTGGCTGCCCTGAGATCGTGTAACTCATCCCAAAGCAAGCACCAGGTTTGCTGGTTTTGCCTCTGGGCATGAAGAGAGAGAATTCTTTGTAGAACCATTCTCTTGATTTATGTTAGAGAAAATGTATGGCACATCCAAGGCTAATTTGAATTATGGCTAATTAATACAAATAAAGGAAACAACAAATTTTTTCACACTGAGGCTATAAATGTTACATGTGAATGGGACCAATCTTTGGCTGTTCCCACGTTGGATTTCATTTTTCTTTTCCAAGGGACTCTCACTCTGCTTTGTGTAAGCGCAAATAAGAAAAGACGCACAACCACTCATCTCTTTTCAACATGTAATATTCTGGGTAGTTTCTTTACCTGGAGGGATAGAAACTTATTTTTGTGTCCCCCCCCGCCGCCCCCCGAATTGATTTGTAGCCTTGGGGATTTTGAGAATCAGTTTGATTTCTCAAATTCTCAAATATTTTTTAAAGAATGTATTTCTTTTCCTGGCAGATTTGTTTTACTTTTTAGTTTGGAACTTCTCAAACATGCACAGAGTATAGAGAATAGTATAAGATCCATGTACCCATCCATCACCTGGTTTCAGCTCTTATTGGTTGATGTTTTGGCAATTTATTAGCGTAAACATTTTTATAAACTTTTGTTGAGTTATGCACATAAGAGAAGTGCACATATGATAAATGCATAGCTTGATGGGTTTTCTCAAACTCAGCACACTCGTGTAGCCTACACCTGGATCACAAAATAGAACATTTTCCAGAATGTCAGAAGCCCTCTTCCTACCTTCGCAAAGTACTTGAGGGTAGTGACTGGTCAGATTTATAACAGATTAGTTTTGAATATTTTTGTATTTCATCTAAATGAAATAATACAATATGAGTAGGAGCTGGGCAAACAGCATTTATAAACACCCATCGTATACCTGTGCACTAGATGAGGCCCCGAGAGAAGGTTAGTTGAATCATACAGTGCAGCATTTTGTTCTCTAGAGTGGCTCTTAGTCAAGTGGCGATTAGGTTAGTACCTGGCTCACAGGGTGTCCGAGGGTAGATGTGATCATGCAGGTACAGTGTCCAACAGAGTGCCTTAGTGATCAGTGCTCCTTCAGTCTAATTCATGTTTGTGCTGTTTGGGGTGAGTGCCTTTGCCTTAAAGGATTATCCAGTTTTCTTTGCTAAGATAAAAATGTGTTTCCTTGGATAAGATATTATTGGCTTAATGGAAGCCAGTTGAGTCTATACCCAAGGTCAACCTGTTATATGAGAGCCAGTGGGCAGGATGAGAAAAAGTAATTTCAAATTTATTCAGTCCCTTTTTCAAAGTAGGGATAATATCCTCTTCCTTGAGAGGAAGAGAAAGTAGCAGAGTTTGGTTAGGGTATTTATTTATGGGCTTACACCAAATCAGTAGGACAACTGAAATTAGAACTCCTGTGCTCTGATTTTATTTTTTAGCGGGAAGGGGGAAGGATGCTCTTCTCCATTGTGGAAAAATGCATGTAGCATAAACAGAACTTCAGATTCAGTTTCAGGGGATTCGCTCCTTACCTTCAGATTGATAACTCTTGAATTGTGTCTACTCTGAAGTGTTCAAAGCACAATGTAATCTGACACATTCACATAATCATTCATTTAGCATATATTTCTTATGATGTGAAGGCACTGCGAGATATACTGAGGACTATATAAAGGTAGAGAAGCCACTGTCTCAGCCTCAAAAGAACTTGCAATCTTTCAGATATTTTAGGAGAATTATACCAACACAGGTAACAGTAGCCGCAGTGTGATAGTTAAGTCTGGTACAAATACAGGCCCTGGACAGCTTGGACACAGGAGAGCTTACATCCCAGATGCTGTGTTTGGTCAGAGCTGGATCTTCATATATTCAGGAAATAGTAATTGGACAACTACTGTTTTCAAGGCATTAAGGAATACACGTGGAATGTAACACTGCTCCAGTTTGTGGGATTTCTTAAAATTATTTGAACTGCTTAAGTTTTATGTGATCATTGTAGAAAATTAAAAGATACAAATAAGCACATGTTTTTAAACACCACCCATTATGTGTATGTTACTGAGCTATCTCATTCTATGTATATACCCTAAATCATTTAATTGATCCTTTATGGGTGAGTGGGATTTCAGTAGGCAGAGGTGAGATGGTGGGAAGAGAGGGTTGTGTTTTCAGACAAGCTTCTTATCTTTAGTGTTTTTGGCCTACT
>NW_006436812.1:3220813-3263294 GCF_000325575.1 Pteropus alecto | reverse complement strand
TTTTTTTTTTTTTTTTTTTTTTTTTTTTTTTTTAATTAAAATTCCTTGTCAAAGAAGCTTAAAGTCCAATTGTGGAAAATTTCCTTGATGAGAAAAATGCAGGAGTAAGTCTATGGTGTAGGAACCTTTGGAAAACTGCATGAAAATATTTGGAGTGAGTATCGAGATTGAGAGGAAAGAGGAAATGACTGATCCTTCAAGATGGGTGCCAAGGAAAGGGACTGCCATTAACTTGGGTTTGATTTTTGGTTGTACTGAGAAAAGAGCAAATTCATACCACTCTTGTGACCAATAAGGCAGACTAGCTCTCAAGAACTTGTGCTACATTCACTGGGTCCTTAACCTTTTTTGAGCCACTGACTGCTTTGGAAGTCTGGTAAAGCCCTTCTTAGAGTAATGTTTTTAAATGCATAATATGCATTTAAAAAGGGAATGTTTTTAAATGCATAATATGTATTTAAATAAATAATATGCATTTAAAAAGGGTGACAAAGGAAACAAACTATATTGAAGCAGAAGTCTGACTATACAGGTTAAGCATCTCTGACTAAAGGCCTATTGCTATATTTGGAGCCCTATAGGACCTAGTGCATTTAATCAAATTTTGTTTAATTACATGAATGGAAATTTTTCTTTCTTAAGCAACTAAGGTAAATACCAATGGGAAGGTAACATGTATTCTACCTTGTCTTTTCTGAAAAAGTTTGTTTTTATTATGCTGCTTATAAATATTATGTAGTCAGTGAATGTACTATGAATAGGACTGTGGGAATTTTCTGTGACGCTTACTTTGTGGAGTGGTCTCTTTACAGAAGAAAGATCTCTCGGATCCTTTTAATGACGAAGAAAAGGAAAGGCATAAAGTAGAGGCCCTTGCCCGGAAATTTGAAGAAAAATATGTAAGATTTCTCTCTTGGGCAACAAAACAACTTCAGGGGGTGGGAGAGGTTTCTAGACATTTCCACATTCCTTTGGTGGATTATCATCTAGTCAACACTGATGTAGAAACAAGTAGAGAGCTTGGAGAGAGAGGATGCAATTATTAAATGTGTGAAGGTACAAAAAGTGCATGTGGCAGGACTAGTGTGTGGAATTAAATGGACGAATGAACAAGAATGGCCTTTTACCCCGAGAGTTTATCCTTAGAATAAATGTTTTGATACAAAGCATATGAAGCCATTTAGTTTCTCTTCTCTCTTAGGCCATTTTATGCAGATTCAAATATGTGCTATTTTAAAAGGTCTTTAAGAAAGGAGGTTTGGGGGGTGTACATGTGTGAGAATGACTGTTCCAGTGCTTTTCAGCCTTTAGTCACTAGCTGATGGACTTCAAGACTTAAAAATTTGTTGAGAGTAGATCTCATGTTGTGTGTTCTTACTACAATTTCTCTCTCTCTCTCCCCCCCCATATATATATATATATATATATATACATATATATGTATATATACATATACACATATATATGAAATCTACTTTAAATTTTAGGGTGGAAAGAAACGTAGGAAAGACCGAATACAGGACTTGATTGATATGGGGTATGGTTATGATGAATCCGATTCCTTCATCGATAACTCTGAGGCGGTAAGTACTTAATAAAAATGCAACATGGGAACCACCACACCCTAGCTCCTACTGGTGATGGCCCAAAGGCTGGGACATGGGTCAGAGTGAGCCTGCCCTCACCATGAGGAAAGAGCTGCATTGATGACAGAGAAAGTGACACCCTTACTACTAGGCCTTGGTTCCCTCACTGAAAAGGGTGACCAGATCTGTCCCAAATACCCTCTGGCTTAGACATTCATGATTGACCAGAAACATGTAGGTAAGTGGTCTGAAAAGTGACAGAGAAACAGTCACATCCGATCTGTCAAGACCTCTGCATCATTGGACTGTAGTACCTGAACTTGGAGCTGACTGTTTGTTTCCCTCCCCATTCAGTATGATGAGCTTGTTCCTGCTTCTTTGACTACCAAGTATGGAGGATTTTACATTAACTCCGGAACTCTGCAATTTAGACAAGCATCAGAATCTGAGGATGACTTCATTAAAGAAAAGAAGAAAAAATCTCCAAAGGTTAGAATGTTTCTCACTTTTGGATTTCAGAAGTGCTTTATGAGATCAGTAGGTGACTTTCCAGAACATATGTTGGTTTAGGATGGCGGAAAGGCATGAGCTGTGTCAAGGTCGACAGTTCACCTTTCACAACTGTGCCATGGCGAGGTGCCATGAGTCCCAGCAGGCTTGGCAGGAATTCGTTTCTCGAGGTGGTGTCAGGGCGGGGACAAGGGCAGTGAAGAGTGTGAAGTGAGGGGAGTTTGCACCAGCCTTGCTGTGTCTCTTCTGCAGACATGTAGAGGACTTCAGTTCCCAGGGCTGTCACTTCAAATGAAAACAAGTTAGCCTTAGGAGAAGTTTATTTTGAAATCTGTCTACCACTGCCTGTGTGTTTAAAACAGGAGGCAGGACCCACATACAGCTCATTTCAAACTAGAAAGGTTTCTGGCTGCACAATGGTCTCTGTTGTCTCAGCCCCGGGTGCTTTCAGGAGACACTGTCAGTGGGAATGTTATATTGACCTGCCACAGGTCTGCGGTCCAGGGACCGATCTAAAGCTTTTGTTCATGAAGGAAATAGGACAGCTCTCAGGATGTGCCCCGGGCGGAGCAAGGCCAGTCCTGTGCCATGCACTTGCTCCCTGAGTGAGGGAGCTGTGTAACTCTGCCTTGTCTTTAATTCTCAGAAGCGGAAGTTGAAGGAAGGTGGTGAGAAGATAAAGAAGAAGAAAAAAGATGACACTTATGACAAGGAGAAGAAATCGAAAAAATCCAAGTTTTCCAAAGCCGGGTGAGAGGCAGCAGCTTCTTTCCTAGGATAAAATTTGAACTGTTAGGGCAGGACACCTGGGAGCTGACTCGCCCTCCTCCTCACAGCTTCAGAAGAGGCAGCAGGGCCTGGCCTTCTGTTCCCCCTCATGCCTTCCTCAGTGCCATTGTGGGCATAGTCAGTGCTCTCACATCTCTGTGTGTCAGACATCCAGAGTTCTCTCTGTCCCACTGTCAGCGTTGGCAGCTATTTCCGTCACTGTATGATTGCTGCTGTCTCTTGTTCTCTTGGGCACCCCTCCTCTGCCCCAGTTCTCCTCTGTCTCTGCCATTTCCCTTTATCTTCTCTGGTCCTGCTTTCTTCGCCTCACTCAGTCTCACTCCAGCTGCCCTTCAAGTTGCTGCTGCTCTCTGCTGTTCCTGCTTTCTCCCTTTAAATATATTTCTTGTCTCCCCCCCACCCCCCCACTTTTCCAGCCTTTTTTTTCAGCCTGGCAGTGGTTGTTAAAAACGCATCGGATATTTAGCACTTTGTGACACTGTTTTGCTAACCTGTATTAAATCTTAAGCTTTGTCCCAGCAAGAAGGAGCTCCATGTGCCAAGAGGAGGGAGGAGGAATAACAGGGTGGACTTGTGACTGAGATTCCTGGAGACCATTACGCTGGGAGCAGGGGTGAAGTCCCTCTGTGAATTTCCCTTTTGCAGTGTACTGTAGCCTTAGTAACCAGTTTCCCTCTCACTTGCAGCTTCACAGCCCTCAATGCCAGTAAAGAGAAGAAAAAAAAGAAATATTCTGGGACTTTGAGTGTTAAAGAGATGCTAAAGAAATTTCAGAAGGAGAAAGAGGCTCAAAGAAAAAGGGACGAAGAGCATAAGCCTGTACCAGTCTCATCAGCAGAAGCTCAGGGCCTACGGGAATTAGAGGGCACCTCTGACCCCTTGTTCTCACTCTTCGGCTCCACTTCTGACAATGACTTGCTCCAGGTGGCCACTGCCATGGACTCACTGACAGATTTGGACTTGGAGCAGCTGCTCAGTGAGTCTCCAGAAGGAAGCCCCTTCCGTGATATGGATGATGAAAGCGACTCCCTTGGGGTGGGACTGGACTCGGAATTCAGGCAACCCCCTTCCCTCCCTGAAGGCCTCCCTGCACCCCTGGAGAAGCGCGTTAAGGAGCTGACTCAGGTATGGTGACACAGTGGCTGGGCTTTCCTGGAAGCAGTTTGGGTGGATTGATGCTGGTTCTGCACTGCATGAAGCTCACTGCCCAGAGCAACCCTCAGTGAGTTGGCAGTTTCAGTGTAAGCTTTTCCAAGCTCTCTTCTCATCTCGAGGAGGAAACCATATAAGCTCTGCCCATCAGACACCATTTTTAGGCCTTTCATGGTTCCTTCAGTTATAGAAAATTTACATTCTTTTGGGGAAATTTTCTTTTCTGCCTGTCCCTTTCCCACAGTATCTTTGCTTTTTTTTTTTTTTTTTTTTTTTTTTTTGATAAACTGACACTAAGATTTGCAGCAGGCAGCGATTCATCTTTTTAGTAATCTGTTTAAGGTTTTGGAAATCCACAAGTTCACAGACATGTGTTACATGTAGAATACATGCTTAATTGCCACTGGGTAGCAGTTGTTCCCTGGACTTGTATGTCATCATTGTTAGGTACTGATCACATGAATACCTAAACTGTGGTAATTAAAAAGGAGCTGCACCTTAAATGCTGTCCATGCCTCATTAAAAATAGTGACAGCCATCAGAATAGAGCAGCCATTGCTGTTTTCCCTTGGTGACTGGGAATTGATCCCTGGAACTCTAAGAACTATCAATTCAGTAAGGTATTCCTACCTAGCAATGAATTGTCCGTCATGATGATGTTTACTCTTTAGTTAAAATAATTTTTCACCTTGGGCATCATGGCTTGTCAGGCAGCTTCAGTGGCATTTATACTCTATAGCTGTTAAGTTTTAAACAAGTGATTTTCATAGCATTCCAGAATCACTGTTATGTATAATATTCATTGTGTTTTGGGCGGGGTAAATGTTAATCACTACTACAAATGATTTTCTCATTTCCAGGAAATACTTGAACACAGTATACAAAGTAAATCAAACGACGTACTCAGACCTCTAGTTCAACCTCGTTAGGATGTGTGCGCGGTATTGGACATAAGTATTTTATTTGAATGTAACAATTTAAATGAATTGTACTATGTCAGGGATTCAGAGTACATATTAATAGGATGTTAAGGTGGAAGTAGTTGAATTTGGACTTCACACGTTCGAGCATACTGTCCTATATTTGCTCTCAGAATTTGTGTTAAAAAAATACTCCTTGTTCATTTCAATATTCCAGTTTGTAATCAAATTGTTTTATAGCTTCTGAAAGTCTTGTTAAATAAGTTGGGTAAGGTATATGTGGCAGTAGACAGTTGTTTTTTCGAGAAAAGTCAAAACTATCCATGGATATGTCCCATCACAGGTTGTGTTCTAGTCTAGTAACTTACACTCATTACTTCTCTTCCTTGGGAAAGATGGACAAACTTAGTGGAAACAAAACGGCATGACATGAAAGAGATTGATGATTCAAGAAAGCCTATCTTTCTGGAGTGCACTGGATGGACACTGTGAGCAAGCTATCCTTCCTCAGTGGTTGCCTGGTCGTGGTTATCTCTTGGGCACAAGGAAGAATAGGATTCAAGGATCTCAGACGAGATAGGCTTGAGTCTTGATGGAGCTGTGATGACCAGGCGAGATTGATGTATTGACTTGAAAATAAAATTTTCAAATGTGAAGTTGACACTTTAGGCATCCCCTGGCTCTTCTGTAATAGCATTAAGAATCTTTGAGAAATGGGGTGGAAAGTGGGAATTACCCATCATCCTAACACTTTGAAAACTATTTTTAATTTACATATTCTTTTCTAGCCTCTGCGTATGTTTTTATGCACGTGTAATTATGGTTATGAACAATTGTTTTCTGCTTTCTTAATAAATATTATAAAGCCTTTATTACTTTTAATGGTTGCATGAAAAAGAAAGCTGATTTTACAGTTACTTAATGTCACTCTTCAGGATCCCACCAGGACCATGTGCTTGGGCCTCTTGGAGCCTCCTGTACATGTGCATGAGTGCCCTAGAACTCAGACCCTCCTGAGAATTAGCTGGGAAAGATACTCTCAAGGAAAATAATGCCTGTGTACCCAAAAGTTGCACATAATTTCAAAAGCCATACATGGATATTTGGATCCTTAATAAGGAGTCCTGTCCTAGATCTTGAACTGGACATTGCATTTTCAAAATTTAAATTGAACTTGATGTTCATAATTATAACATTAGTAGTGTTATGTGTCTCAGTTTTCCACTCCCCTTATTTTCCTTGTTTCCCTCTTATTTCTTTTATTTTTATAATAATTTGTTTAGATTTTAAATCTTGGCCCTAGATTATACATGTATCAGTTTCTATTGTTATCTAAAAAAAACTGCAGAAGTTAGTACCTTCAAAAAACAGTCCATTTCTCCTGACTGTGCGTTGGCTGGGCAGTTCCTCTTGTCCCACCTGGGTACTCTCTTGTGGCTGCATTCAGCTGGCAAAATGGCTGGGCTCTGGGATAGTGCTGGTCTTTCATCCTGGGCTTTTTCAGGGCATGGCAGTCTCAGAGCATTTCAAGAGGGTGTGGGTGTAGAAGTTGTATGTACCACATCACTTCTGCCACACTATTGTAAAGTGAGTCACAAGTGCACACCAGATTGGAGGGTTGGCGAACTAGAGGCCACCACTCCCTCTGGGAATGCATGTGCTGGTAGGGGAGCAATCTGTGGTCTTGTTTGCAGTCTTCCACAGTACATAGCAGATTCTAATCTGATGTGTATCTATCCCTTAGGGAAAATTTTTTTTGCTGTGGGAAGTAAAAACTGGATTTATCTTCTAACTAGTTAGATGTGATACTTAAATTTTTAAAAAATATATTTGGAGACATATGTTAAAGAGGTACTCCAAGAGGGCGACGTTGGTGAATGCCCAAGTAATGTTTACTGTTTTCTTCTCACGCCAGCCCATTTTTCATTTCCTACTTCCTTGTACTGTACATATTTATGGGTCTTGGGAGAATCCAGTGATTTGATTCAATGGCCTTACCCTGTCTTAATATGTGTTGAGTGTGTCTTTTGGTTGTTGAAAAGCTCAGGTGTGTCGCCCCCTTAGGTTACTGTCTTGTACTTTGGCAGCTACGCAGCCTGGTCCATACAGATGATCCAGGTCTGTTTTGAGCCTCATCATTGAAGCATAAAATGGGAACACTACTAAGAATAGAAAGGAAACAGAGACCCCATGTCACTCACCCCTTGCTGCTCTACCTGCTCACCGCTTGCTGACCTACAGCATTAGAACCCCCACATCGCAAATCTAGGGAGACGTGGATCCAAGGAAAGGTTAGAAACTAACATGTTTGATCTTTTAAAAAAAAAACCATGCCAGATTTCCTTCTGTTTAGCATATACTAAACAGGTATAGTACGTAAGGTTCTGAACTAGGCACTGAAGGGCAGCAAGTGGCTTTTCATGTAATAAAACAGCTCGTTAAAAGGCTGTTGGAACTGTTGTAAATCAGTATGATCGTGCTGTTTGGTTTAACTTCCTAGTTAATCTCAGATTGATCAGTTTATTCAACTCCTTGGGCAAGGTTGTCCCTTTCTAAGGTTGAGGGACCTCACTTATTTCTGGAAGACTATCAGATATATATCCAGTTATTCTTTTATTTTAAAATGCAGCACTTATCTTTAGTGTAAAACCAGATCTTCAGAGATATTGTCTACACAATCCAGAAGGCATCAGGGAAAAAAAAACCTAAAAAAACAAAACATATATATAGCTAGAAAGCTTTTGAAATCTTGGAGAAATGGCTGGTATCTAAAAATAAAATTTAATTGGAAACCTAAGCCATTGATGGGTCTGACACACAGGCATTTGAAATACATGTTAAAGTAATTAGATTGAATTACTATGAAGATACTTCTGGATTTTATAACTAGTAGTGTATAAGCTTAAACAAAAGAGTAACTCAGTTTTATTTTCTTTAAAACTAAAATTGTAATTCCAGTACATTAAAAGTGTCCAGTTAGAATTCCAAGTCCTTCTAAAAGTATAAGAAGTTGGTAGATGAATGTGTTAAAAGTCACGCCATTTCTTTTTTCCATTTTCATCTATCCGTGTTACCCCCTTTCATCTCAGGCGTCTCTTCTGTCCTCTAGCTAAGGGATCTTACAGAAGCTTGAGTTTTGCATATCCTCTGCAAGTTATATTTGTTCAGTACTAAGCTTTTCTTTCTCTAGTTTGCATTCTTTCAGTGGTATCTGCGTTTGTTCATCCGTCCATCCACTCAGTGAGCATTTGCTAAGCATCTATTATGTGATAGGCAGCTGTGGGAAATATTAATGAATAAGATTCAGTTCTTGTTCTCCATGAGCTTGTTATATAAATGCATCAGTAGACATGTAACAACTGACTGTAGGACAAAGCAGAATGAAATAAGCCCTGTGATGTTTGGATGGCCAAGTAGCTGGTCAAATGGACAGTCAGACTTAAGCTGATAAAAGAGCAGCTCTCTTGGGGTACATAGGACTCAGGCTAGAGGCAACAGGCTTACCCTCATGGGAGAGATACCCTGTTAGCAGGCCAGGACACAGAGCTGAGGATAGGTGAGTTGTTGGATGGTGGGGACCCCTTGGTATATGGTAGGAGTTGGGAGCTGGAGTGGACAGCTGGGGCCAGATCCTGGAGGACTCTCAATGTCATGTGATGGATTTTGGGTTGGATTCTAGGCTTGGAAAGAGCTACTGAAGGGTTCTGAAGAACAGAGTGGAAGGATTTAAGAGGGATTATAATGCTGTTAATTAAAGTGGGAAACACAAGAGGAAGAGCAGAATCTAGTGCATTTGGTTTTGGGCAAGTTGAGTTTGCATACCAGAAGGTCATCCATTCATAGAAATAATTGGAACATACTTAGAAGTAATTAGAAATTCTGACTTAGAGCTTAGAAAGAGGGGCTTAGGGATAGAGGTTTAGATTTGAGAGACCTACATGCATTTGTGTTATTTTGAAACTGTGAGGAGGGAAGACGTTATGGTGAGAAGTGGGTTCTAGATAGAACCTTGGATGTCCATCTGTCGTTGAGCTAGTGAAGGAGACAGATGGAGTAGTCAGAGAGAGGAAGAGAACCCAGCGAGGAAGGCAAGTGGGGCGAGATGAAAGTGGAGAGTGGTTATCAGTGCCTGCTGTTTCTGGAGGTGTGATCAGGATTAATCATTTTGTTTTAGCCAATCACCTTACTGCCTTTGTTTGCTGTCTTCATTATACATCAAGCCTGAGATTTTACTTTGCCTAAAGCCTTTGGACTAGCAATTCTTGGGTTTATATCCTCTCTTTACATAAGAGTCACTAGAGTTATTTTTAAAAGGTACTGATGCTTGAGCCTCTTTTAAAGAATACAGATTCATGGTCCTGGTTCCCAGAGATTGTGATGTGATTGGTCCAGGGCAGGTAGAGCTGTCAGGTGATTCCAGTGTGTGGCCAGGTATAAGAACCACTGGTTCAGACTTGGGCACAGTTTGCTTTCCTAACTCAATGCCTTCGCTGTCTGCCATGCTTGCTTTGAGGGTTTCTAAGCTTGCCATCCAGGTGTTAACTGTGTTCTCATAGGAAGAAACACTGCATAGTAACCTGTTAATAATTTTGAGTTAATAGGTAGTAAAGTATGTTAGTCATTCTAGTGGTCTCGGTAATGGAAATTGTGGTATACCATAAGTAGATTATGAATTTTCAAAGAATTATAATGTCCTTAACTGCTAAAGCGGCACGTTATTATTATTATTTTGGTAGTTAAAGGACTTCAAATCTTGCAGGTTTGTTAAAGTTCCTGACTGTCTTTGTACTGTAGATATATGGAAATTTCAACTCTCAGTTTAGATGGTGGAGTGCCGGGCACCAGTTAGCTAGCTGGCTGAATCAAATACATCATGATTCTTTTACTGTAATTTTCTTTTATGTGACTGTATTTTCAAGTCCTGGAAAGTATGGACAGTCCATAAATGCTTCAGCAGCATTCGAAAAGCGCTGGAGCACATAGTGATCACAGGTGAACTTAATCTAAGATTAGGGCTGAGTAGGGAAGGGCTTGGTGAGGATTTTATTGACAGGTGTTCTGTAGGGTCAACTGCTCCTCTTGTGCCTGTGGGTGAGTGTGAGGACTGTGTGGAGAAAGTGTACTAATGGATGTTACTGTCTACTATGAACCAGGCTGCCAGAGCTGCTGAAGGAGAGAGCAGACAGAAGTTCTTCACCCAGGATATTAATGGCATCCTCTTAGAGTGAGTATCTTTTGTTTTATTTTTTGTATCTGTTACCATGCCTGAATTGAGCAGGCCAGGGGAAACGGGAGTATGATTGAACTACATGAAGGTGACCGCCAGTGAGATCGTTTTAAAAACTAGTTTTTGTTTTATTGTTGTTCTTTTTAAAGAAGGGAGGATGGGACACCACATATTTGTCCCTAGGAAATGATAGACCTTACTAATCTTAGGCAGCAGGTATTATTAGAACACTTTGTATAGTCATGGCCTGTTGGAAGATGATTTTGCGGCAAGTATGAGATGAGATGAGAGAGATGTTGCCTGCCATAGATGACTTGGTACAGCCAGGGGCCCTGATCTCCTGGATGCCCCTCAGTGTACCTGGTCATTCTCTTCTTACTCTCACTTCTGCTCCCAGGGCTAATGTGCATCATGCCTTTACACTTCTCCCAATTGCCCGAACCTCTGATATGCCACAATGTATGAATTGGATTAAAAAAAAAAAACAAAAAAAAAAAAACAGAAAAAGAACCAACCTCACACATATAAATTCAAACCAGATTCTTTGTATCTGGCCCTCCAGCTTTGCCAGCTTCTCTCCTAGTTGCATTATGTAGCAGAGGAAGCTTGTTGCTCAACAGCTGAGGGATTTGCATATGTGAGAACAGTTGTCAAGACTTCGTAATATTCTAGCAATGGACCCTGCCTGGCCAGGATTGGGATTGGGCATTTGAGTCATGAAGCCTGGGCTGTAGAAAGCAGGTGAGGGTCAGATGAGAGCTTTGTGTCCTGCTGGAGCACGCCACGCACAGAGAGCTCAAAAATTCTGCTTATCTAGATAGGGACACTGGAGGGATGAGGATTTCCCTGATTTCCCGATCAGGGATAGAACTGGGAACTGAAAAAATAAGGAAATACTGCTGGAAAGTATTTCCTGTTGACCTCAAGTAACTCAATTACTTTCCCGTTTGAAAGCTTTTATGTTTTCTTTGTTTATGAAATTTAGTACTTCAGAGCTTGTTCTCTGGGCTCTGTTCTCTTGAAAACCTTAGACTTGGTCTTGTCTTTGACCTCAGAGCCTTAACCCGCTTCACCTCGCCAAGTTCTTCAGGTTTGGGAATTCTGTTTGGTGACTGTTGGGGATTTGTTGCACTGGCCACTCGGTTACATTGTGTGACTGATGAAATAGGTTTGACCTGCTCTTGGCTCCTAGCTGTCCTGTCCATGGTAGGGTACCTTATGACAAGAGGAGATGCCGTGACCTGCAGCTCATTGATAATTCTGTTCTGTTCTTCAGCATAGAGGTGCAAACTCGGGAGCTAAGTAGCCAGATTCGTTCTGGCGTATATGCCTATCTTGCTTCATTCCTGCCCTGCAGCAAGGACACCCTGGTCAAACGTGCTCGAAAACTTCACCTCTATGAACAGGTGGGTGACTCTGCAGAGGAGCCTCTTGGCTTTGGGGCCCAGTGGAGGGGCGACTGAGTCCACAGATGCCACATCTGCTGCTGCACTGTTTCTGTGGTTATTCCTGTAGTGTGTCCTCAGTATAAGAAGAGATGCATAAAACAGACTTATGATATGTCCTGCTCTCTGCAGGGGGGACGTCTGAAGGAGCCTCTCCAGAAGCTTAAGGAAGCCATTGGCAGGGCAATGCCAGAGCAGATGGCCAAGTACCAGGATGAATGCCAGGCACACACACAAGCCAAGGTCGCAAAGTAAGTGCATCCCATCATTTTCATCAGCATTCCCACCTTCTTATCTTAGAAGTCCTGGGAGTAGGGGTCAGGGAAAGGTGGTGGGCAGGAGGAAGCAATTCTTCTTTGGTGACCTTAGGGTCTCATTTAATTCTCTTTACCTGGTAGGATGCTGGAAGAGGAGAAAGACAAGGAGCAGAGAGAACGGATTTGCTCTGATGAGGAAGAAGATGAAGAAAAGGGGGGCAGGAGGATAATGGGACCCCGGAAGAAATTCCAGTGGAATGATGAAATCAGGTGTGCCCAAACTGGGACCTTGCGTCATTGGAGGGTTTGTGGGGCCAGTGTCTGAGCATGTTCCCGTATTTCTAATGAAGGTTAGAATCATTTACTTTAATCAGGGCTGCTGAAAGCATATGATTAAAACCTTGAAGAAGCATTTGGGGTAGTTTGAAGTTTCTGGCTTCTGCTTACTCCCCAGGGAGCTGCTCTGCCACGTGGTCAAGATGAAACTGGAGAACTTTGATCTAGAGAAGAACAACAAGGTCCATTCCTGGGAGGACTACGTGAAGACGTTTCTGGATGCTGAGGTCAGACCTCTCTGGCCCAAAGGCTGGATGCAGGCCAGGTGAGGGCCCAGACCAGCCATTATGCTCAGTGTGACAATGAGGTGGAGCATTCTTGTGGTAAAGATACATTCGAGTGCTTCTTTTGTGCCAGGCAAATGGGCCCTTCTCTCAGGGAATCGATGTCTGGTTGACTCAACTCTGATCTCACCTGAGGAATTGGAGGGGACATAGTAGTCTCTAGGAAGGGGTCTTCTTAGTTTTCCTTACAAGAGGGAAATTGTCTGTGGGGTTTCGTCTTCGTCATTCTTTGTCCCACTTAATTCATAGTTGGCTGCATGCAGTTCTGATCTCAATCGCCCTTTTCTGTTTTGAGATAATGGCTCCTACTAGAAGCTGAGAAACAGATTAATCTTGGGAACATCTTAATGTTCTGAACAGAAGTCTCATTTGCAAGTAGCAGGGCCGACTACTTATTGGAGCTAAGTGCCAGACTTTTCTCATAGGCTACTTTATGTTAGCGTCCCGTGAATGGACTACATCTGTAATACACAGAGAAAGATAGCTGGAGCTAGTATTTAAAAAAAAAAAAATTATTGTGGTAATATGTACTTAACATAAAATTTATGGTTTTAACCATTTTTAAGTGCACAGTTCAGGGGTCTTATGTACATTCACATTGTTGTGAGCTGTCACCACCATCCATCCCCATAAATCTTCTCATCTTGTGAAACTGAAACTCTGTACCCATTAAATAGGAACTTCACGTTTCCATCTCCCCCAAGACCCTGGCAAGCACCATTCTGCTTTCTCTGAATTGGAGTACTCTTAAGTTCCTCATAGAAGTAGAGTCAAAATATTTGTCTTTTTGTGACTGACTGACTTCACTTAGCATCGTATCCTCAAGATTCATTCTTGCTGTAGCATATTACAGAATTTCTTTCCTTAAGGCTGAACAATATTCCATTGTATGTATATATATCGCATTTTGCTTATCTATTCACTTGTCAATGGATACTTAGTTGCTTTCACATTTTAGCTATTGTGAATAATGATGCTATGAATATTGGTGTACAAATATTTTGAGACGCTGCTTTCAGTTTTTTTGGGTATATACCCAGAAGTGGAATTGCTGGATCATATGTTAACTCCATTTAATTTTTTTGAGGATTTTTTCCACAGTAGCTGTTATTTTACATTTCCGCCAGCAGTGCACAGGGTTCCAGTTTCTTCACATCCTTGTCAACACTTATTATTTTTAGTTTTTGATGGTAGCCATCCTAATGGGTGTGAGGTGGTATCTCATTGTAGTTTTGATTTGCATGTCCCTAATGATTAGTGACTTTGAGCATCTTTTCATGTATTTATTGGCCATTCATATAATATCTTTGAAGAAGTATCCAAGTCCTTTGCCCATTTTTGAATTGATTTGCTTGCTTTTTTTGTTGTTGAGTTTTAGGAGTTTTCTGTATATTTTGAATATTAATCCATTATCAGATATGTATTTTCCAGATATTTTCTCCAATTCTGTGGGTTGCTTTTGTACTCTCTGGATAGTGTCTTTTGTTGCACAAAAACTTTAAATATTCATGAAGCGTAATGTGTATTTTGTTGCCTGCGCCTTTGGTGTCAAATTCAAGAAATCATTGCCACATCCAGTGTCATGAAGCTTTTATCCTATGCTTTCTTTGAAGTTTTATTGTTTTAGGTCTTACATTAAGGTCCTTGATCCATTTTGTTAATTTTTATATATTTTGTATGTAAGTAATGGTCCAACTTTCTTTCACCTGTAGATATCCAGTTTTCCCAGCATCATTTCTTGAAAAGACTATTCTTTCCCCATTGAATGGTCTTGTCACCCTTATAAAAATCACTCGACCATATATGGGAGGGTTTATTTCTGGGCTGTCTATTCTATTCCATTGGTCTATATATCTGTCTTCATGCCAGCACCCACTATTTTGATTACTATACCTTTGTAGTAAGTTTTGAAACCAAGAAATGTGTCTTCCAGCTTTGTTCTTATTTTTTAAGATTTTTTTTTTTTTTTTTTTGGATTCAGGGTCCCCTGAGAGTCCATATGAATTTTAGGTTGGATTTTCTGTTTCTGCAAAAAAAAAAAAAAGCCATTGGGATTTTGATGGGGAATCCATAGATCATAGATTGCTTTAGATAATATTGACAGTTTAATAATATTAAGTCTTCTGATCCATGAACATAGCATGTGTTTTCATTTATTTATGTTGCTTTAATTTCTTTCAGCTGTGTTCTATAGTTATCACTGGATATCTTTCATGTCCTTGGTGATGTTCATTCCTAATTTTTTTTATGCTGTTGTGGATGGTTATTCATGTATGTAAATGCAACTGATTTTTGAGTGTTGACTTTGTGTCCTGTTACTTTGATGAATTATTAGTCTAAAATTTTTGTGGTGGGGGATCTTTAGAGTTTTCTACTTATAAGATCATAACATCTACAAGCAGAAATCATTTTACTTCTTTTCCAGTTTGGATGACTTTTTTTCCTTTTTTTTTTTGCCTAATTGCTCTGACTAGAACTTCCAGTACTATGTTGAATAGAAGTGGTGAACATAGGCATTCTTCCCTTGTTCTTAATATCAGAAGAAAGACTTCCAGCCTTCCACCATTGAGTATGATGTTCACTATGGATTTTTCACGTGTGATTTTTATTTTGTGAAGGCAGTTTCCTTTTATTCCTAGTTTGTTGAGTGTTTTTATCATGAAAAGGTATTGAATTTTGTCCGATGTTTTTTCCACATTAATTGAGCTGATCCATGTGGGTTTTTTCCTTCATTTTGTTGATGTGGCATTTTACATTGATCAATTTTTGTACGTTGAACCATCCTTGCATTCTAGGAATAAATCTCGTTTAGTTATGGTGTATAATCTTTTAAATGTGCTGTTGAATTTTTGCTAGAATTTTGTTGATTTTTGCATCAGTGTTCATTAGGGATATTGGTCTGTAGTTTTCTTGTGATGTATTTTTATGGTTTTGGTGTCAGGATTATGCTGGCCTCATAGAATGAGTTTAGAAGTGTTCCTTCAGTTTTTTTTTTGAAAAGTTTGAAGAGGGTTGGTATTAGTTCTTTAAATATTTGGTAGAATTCACCAGTGAAGCCATCAGGTCCAGGGCTTTTCATTGTTGGAGGATTTTTGATTACTGACTTAGTCTTTTTACTAGTTACAGACTATTCACATTTTCTATTTCATGATTTAGTTTTGGTAGATTTTTTTGTTTTTAGGAATTTGTCCATTTCATGTAGGTTATCCAGTTTCTTGGCAGAGTACTCTCTTATAATTCTTTTTATTTCTATAGTAATGTCTCCACTTTTTCTGATTTTTGTAATTTGAGTCTTCCCTCTTTTTTCCTTAGTCAATCTAGCTAAAAGTTTGTCAATTTTCTTGATCTTTTTGAAAAACCAACTTTTAGTTTCATAGATTTTCTCTGTTGTTCATTCTTTATTTTGTTTATCTCTGCTCTAATCTATTATTTTCTTTCTTCTGTTATATTTAATTCTTTATATTATAAAGTTAGATTGTTTATAAGTTTAAAAGTCTTTTTTAATTTTTAAAATTTTCAATTACAGTTACCATACACTATTATATTAGTTTTGGGTGTACAACATAGCAATTAGACATTTTCATATGTCTGTTGGCCATATGTATGTCATCTTGGGAGAAATGTCTGTTCAGGTCCTCTGCCCATTTTTTAATTGATTGGTGTTTTTGGTGTTAAGTTACATGAGTTCTTTATATATTTTGGATATCTATTTTTCTTTCATTTTTCTTATCTGAGGAGACCTCCAAAAATATTACTAATAGTGTCATAGAGATTACTGCTTATGTTTTCTTCTAGAAGTTTTATGGTTTGGGGGCTTACATTTAAGTCTTTAATTCATTCTGAGTTTATTCTTATATGTAGTGTAAGAAAGTGGTCTAGTTTCATTTTTTTGCATATATCTGTCCAGTTTACCCAACACCATTTATTGAAGAAACTGTCTTTACCCCATTGTTGCCTCCTTTGTTATAGATTAATTGACTATATAAACTTAAGTTTATTTCTAGGCTCTCTAGTCTGTTCCATTTATCTGTGTATCTGTTTTTATGCCAGTCCCATGCTGTTTTGATTACTATAGCCTTGTATAGTTTGATATCTGGCATGGTGATGCTTCTAACTTTCTTCTTTCTCAAGATTGTTTAGCTATTTGGTGTCTTTTGTAGTTCCATATAAATTTTGGTATTCTAGTTCTGTGAAAAATGCCTTTGGTATTTTGATAGGGATTGCATTTAATCTGTAGGTAGCCTTGTCTAGTATGGACATTTTAACGATGGTAATTCTTACTATCCAAGAGCACAGTATATCCTCAATTTATTTGCATCTTCAGTTTCTTTTGTCAATATCTGAAGTTTTTCGAATACATGTCTTTTACCTCCTTTGTTAAATTTATTCCTAAGTATTTTATTCTTTTTTGCAATTCTAAATGGGATTTTTTTTTAGTTTACCCACTCCACCATCTTGACTGCAAGTCCTCGATATCTTTGTTTTTAATGTAAGCATTTTTAGCTATAAATTTCCACTTAACACTACTTTTACTATGTTCCATAAGTTTTGATATGTTATGCTTTTATTTTTATTCTTCTTTTAACTATTTTCTAGTTTCCTTTGTAATTTCTTCTTTGATCCATTGATTGTTTAAAAGTGTGTCATTTAATTTTCACAATTTAGTTAATTTTCCAGTTTTCCTTTTGTTACTTATTTTTAACTTTATCGTGCTGTGGTCAGAGAAGATACTTTATATGTTACCTATCTTTTAAAATCTATTAAGATTTAATTTGTGGTCTAACATATGGTTTATCTTGGAAAACATCCCATGTGCACTTGAGAAGACTGTATATTGTTAGATAGAGTGTTCTCTATATGCTCTTAGAACTAGATGGTTTATTGCATTGTCCTTCGTTTCTTTATCTTCTTTCTGATTCTATCCGTTTTTGTGAGAGGGATATTGAAGTCTCCAACTATTGTAGAATTATCTGTTTGTCCCTTCAATTCTGTCAGTTTTTGCTTCATATATTTTTGTGGCTTCTCAGGTGCATGAATACTTATAATTGTATTTTCTTGCTGTTATTTTATTAACAATAATTAATAAAGTATATTTTATTAATATATAATGCTCTTTTTTTTTTTTCTCTTGTAATCTTTCTTGATTTAAAGTCTTTTGATATTAGCATAGCCACCCCTGGTCTCTTTTGGTTACTATTTGCATTCCATCCTTTCACTTTCAATCTGTTTTTGTCTTTGTATCTCAGGTGAGTCTCTTGTAGACAGCATATAGTTTGATCACGTGTTCTTTTATCCATTCTGCCAATCTTTGTCTTTTAATTAGAGAATTGAATCCATTTACATTTAAAGTAATTATTGAGAAGGAGGGGCTTACTTCTGTAAGTTCAATATTATACAAAAACTCTACTTCCTTACAGCTCCATCCATACCTATTTTGGTTGATGATGTCACAAAATTACACGTTTTACACATTGTGTGACCCAAAACCTAAACTGAATTTAAAACGCATATATATATTAGTCTCTTAAATTATATAGAAAACAATATTTAGAGTTGCAAACCAAGTTACAGTAATAATAGCTTTTACACTAATTGTGTTTTTTTCTTTAAACGTATTAGTCTCTTATTAAATCATGTAGAAAATAAATGTGCAGTTACAAACTGTTATTATGATATTAGCTTTTTTAGCTCATGGATTTACCTTTTTGAGACCTTTATTTCTCCATATGCTTTGAGTTACTGTCTGATGTCCTTCCATTTCACCTTAGCATTTCTTGCAGGGCAGGATTTTTGGTCATGAACTCTTTCAGCTTTAATCTGTCTGGAATGTCTTCATTTCTCCCTCACTCTTGACAGTTTTGTTGGATATAGGATTCTTGGTTGATGGTATATTCTTTTAGTATTTGGAGTATATCAACCCACTGTCTTCTGGTCTCCAAAGTTTCTGATGAGAAATCTGCAAATAATTTTATTGACAAGCCTTTGTATGTGACAGTTTGCTTCTTTCTTGATACTTTTAAGATCTCTTTTTCTCTGGATTTCAAAAGTTTGATTATAATGTGTTTTGGTGTGGGTTTCTTTTTTATCTTGCTTGGAGTTTTTAGAGCTTCTTGGATGTTTATATTCATGTCTTTCATCACATTTGAGAGGTTTTCAGATATTAATTTTTCTACTATTCTTTCTGCCCCTTTCTCTCTCCTCCTTCTGGGACCTCCATGGCATATAGTACAGCGGTCCTCAACCTTTTTGGCACCAGGGACTGGCACTCCTATGAGAATCTAAGGCCTGATGATCTGATGGGGAGCTAAGGCAGCTGAGCAGCTGCAAATACAGATGGAGCTTCCCTTGCTCACCCACCACTCACCTCCTGCTGTGTGGCCCGGCGGGAGCGGGGGGGGCGACATAGATCTCAGTGGTGTCCACAGGTCCCTTAGGCTCTGTTTGCTTTTCTTCATTCTTTTTCTCTTTCTCAGACGGGTTAATTTCCATTGTCCTATCTTCTAGTTCACTGATTCTTTTTTCTGCCTGCTCAGATCTGCCTTTAAAACCCTCTAGTGAATTTTTCATTTCGGTTCTTGTATTCAGCTCCAGAATTTTTTTTTTTGGTGGGGGGGTTCTCTTAGGTTTTCTCTTTATCAATATTTTCATTTTGTTCACACATCATTTTCTTGATTTTCTCCACATCTTCCTTAAGTTCTTTGAGCATCTTTAAGATAGATGATTAAAGTGTTTATCTAATATATATGCTATTTAGTCTTTTTCAGTGTCGGTTTTTGTTAATTTTTTTTTTTTGAGTGGGCCATACTTTACTGTTTCTTCGTATGCTTTGTGATTTTTTATTGAACATTTAAATCTAATTGGTAACTCTGGAAATTACATCCTACCACTTACCCAGGGTTTTCTGTTTTTGTTACATTTTTTTTAGGATGGTTTTAGGCTGGCTCTGTGCTGAGGATCAGCCTGAGGCATAAACTTAATGTTTACTTAGATCTTTTATGAGTCTTTTCTAGGACATAGTCACTTTCTAATTTGACTCATGTATGCAATTGTTCTGAATGTCTTAGTCTTTAATGTCTGGCTCTCAAAAGGGAAAATTAAAAAATGAAGGAGGTTAAAATATGGTATCTGGCCTTTTAAATCTCTTAGAAATCACTTTAACCAGAGGGACAGGGGTTTGCAACAGTGGGGGAAGAGGAACAACAATGGCTGCCTGCCTCTTTGTCTACACCTCTGTTTTTAGAAGCAACAATTAACAATTAGAGCGCAGTTTCTTGATATTTGAAGGACAGGGTCCTTTTTGCCTATCCTAGTTCCTGGAAGCTATGTGCAAGTGCTCTGGAAACAGGTGCACAGCTGCCTTCCATGGGGTTAGGGGATGGGTAGTTGCTATTCTGCTAAGAGCTGCAATTGACTGAATGTAACACATAATTTACCCAACTAAGTCTTCTGGAAGTTACAAGCTTTGAACAGACTCTAGTGTTCCAACACAGTTATATCAGAAAGATTCTACCAGTGCAATTGTTGTCTAGCTGGGGCGAGGATTAATTCTGATGCTTCTTGCTTGGCCATCTTCCCAGAATCCTCTTCTTGGAGCTAGGGTCCTTGATTGGGCCTGATTTTTCTGTGGGTTGGACAAATTATGGAGATTTTTCTTGTCTCAGTCAGTGTCTCTTCTGTAAATGAAATTGCTCTTCTCTCCCTATAGATTGGACTCCTGAAGGTACGTAAAGAGGGCATAAAGAAATTTTTGTTTAGTTTCTCTGGAAAGACACATGTTATGGGTACTCCACATTTTACTCTTGGAAGAGATGAGAATAGGCATAAAAAAAGCACTCCTGCCTTTAGAGGAAAAATGACTATGAGAAATTTGGGGCCAGAGCCATAGCTTTTGTCAGTCCTAGACTCTTGGTTTTCAGGTGGCCAGTACAGCCACTTTAGATCCTCTCACCAGTAGTAAAGTCACTAGTCCTCTGACATTTAATGAGTAATAGGTCCTGAGTACCAGGGATGGTAGGAAGCAGCGTCTCTGCTTTCAGGGACCTTACACAAACTTCCCAGTGTTCTCTGTTTCAGGACTCTGTTTAAGGAGAGCAGACGAGGCCATGGGCATCTGACATCAATCCTGTGAGTGTCTCAGTGTTTTCACTTCTTAGGACTACTGTCATTTTAATGTTTTTGGTGGATGCCTCTAAACCTTTTCTGTGTTCATTCTCTCAAACAGGGCCAAGAAGAAAGTAATGGCCCCTCCCAAAATCAAGGCGAAGGTGAGTCAGCCTGCTTAGGTCGTGTGCCATCTATTTTCTTTTCTCTCCAGTCATGCTGATGAACAACCTCTTGAGTGACCAAGGCAGCCCATTGAGCTTTGCTGGTCTGGGGGACAGCTCTGTAGGATGGTATTCTTGAAGTTGTACCAAGAGGCAGGCTGGCCCACCAGAAGGGTCTGGGTGTTGGGAGGGCAGAGACCTGAGCTGGGTCATTTAATACCCTCCAGCCTCAGTTCTAGGAAACAGTAGCCATCTGTTCAGTTCACAGGGTTGTTGTGGGATTAAATGAAGGTCTTCCTGACAGCCCTTTGAGGATTGAAAAGCTTCCGCAGATGTGAGTGTATTATATTGTGATGATGATCTTTTTATGGAAGTACACACTTCCATCAAAGTGCAGGTTAGCCTAGAGCTCTAATGGAAAAGACAGGTGGCTTTGTTGCGTTTACCTGGCAGAAATGAAGAGAAATACAGTGGTTGGAGAATAGAGACTGTGAAAATGATCTTAGATGTTGCAGAAACCTCTCAATATAGTAGAAATTGCTATTTTACCAAATTTTTACCTGTTCCTGAGGCTCTGTAGTGCCCTTAACCATATCTGAACTGTCCAGGAGAATAAGCTATGCAAATTATTTATTCCTAGGTATCTGTTGAGCTCCTATAGTGTCTAAGACATGCTGCATTAGCACTTGGGGTACAGGAATGTCGAGATAGATCCTGTACCCATTCCCATGAAAGAACTTTTCTTTTGAACCCCACTGAGGAGACAGGTGCTAGGGAAAACCAAGGAAGGAAAGAAAACTAACTCAAGGCAGTTCTCGTGCCATGCATCATTTTCTGATTGCAGCTAGGAGCACTCTGAGATAATGTGAATGCCAGTAGGAAGAGTGTTTCTTTGCTCAAGTCTTGTACTTTTTTAGAAACAGAAGAGTTTTCCTGTGGGTATATTGTAGTTAGCAATAGAGCATGCTTGTATAAGCCCAACCCCAGCTGGCTGGATGTGTTCAAGTCCATGCAGGCCTGTCATCTACACTCTTCCTCCTTGTTTTGTGACTACACAGGAAGGCTTGATTCTTGGGACCTCGCTCTGTTCTTACGCTTGCGTCCTCACAAAAGGGCCAGTGATGGCATCTTCAGACATTTCTAAATATCAGCATTTCTCTTTTTCTTTAGGAATCATCTGCTAAGCCTGATAAAAAGGTTTCCGTCCCATCAAGCCAGATTGTAGGCCCCCTGGCTTTGCCTTTAGAACACCCAGGAGGCCAGAGCACTGGAGCTGCAAACAGGGAGCTCTCGTCTCAAGCATCGGGCAGCCTTGCGAATCCTGCTCCTGTCAGCCTAGAGGACTCATTGGATGAAGACTTGATCCATAATTCAGCCTCCTCATTGGAGGCTGTGTCCAAGGAACTGGCTACGCTGAACAGCAGAGCAAGTGGGAGCTCTGAGTTCACGCTGCCTGCACCCTCGAAAGCACTTGCAGAGAAAGTCGCAGGTGTTTTATGTACGGAAGAAAAAAGGAATTTTCCGAAGCCCAGCCCTCCTGCCCCACTACCCTCTAGCTCTCTGCAGTCACCCCTCAATTTTCTGGCTGAACAGGCTCTGGCACTGGGGCAATCCTCTCAGGAGAAAAAACCAGAGAGTTCTGGCTACAAAGAGCTGTCCTGTCAGGCTGCCCTCAGCAAGGGCCTGCCAGAAGTGCACCAGTCCAAAGCAAAGCACCATGGTTTGCCACGGACGTCTCATGCGCCCCAAGCCGCAGCTCCCATGCCCGGCCCCCAAGTCAAAGTCTTTCATGCAGGCACTCAACAGCAGAAGAGCTTCACTCCCCCAGCTCCATTTATCAATAAGCTCCAGGGCCCAAAGCCTTCCTCCCCACAGTGTCATCGTTCCCTCCTCCAGCTCGTGAAGACGGCGGCCAAAGGCCAGAGCTTCCATCCCTCCACGTCAGCCTCTTCAGGAGGCACACCAGCCTCTACCAGCAGCTCTCATAAGACCCCAGCCTCGTCCTCCACTGCCCTGAGCCATCCAGCAAAACAGCACTCAGCCAGCTCTTCGGGGCCATCTTACAAGACTAGCCCGTTTGCTGGCTCTATCTCCAAACACGGGATTTCTTCTGGTAGCTCTTCCTCTGGAGGAACACCAGTCCAGAGCTCCCCTTCTGGGAACCTGCTCCCTGGCACACAGCCTCCCTCCACAGGACAGCCCACCAGCCGACCCGTCCCAGGCTCCTCAGTGAAAAAACCGCCTGTTTCCCAGAAGCTGACCCTGGTGGCCCCTCCGGGTGGTCCAAATGGAGATTCTAGTGGTGGGACCCAGGGAGTGGCCAAGTTATTGACCTCCTCTCTCAAGCCCAGCGCGGTTAGCAGCGTGACATCGTCTACCTCCTTGCCAGTGAGTATCCTGGTACAGCAGTCGTCCTCATGGGTCTTACGGACAAGGCCACCTGCCTTGCTTTGGTTGGACAGCAGGATCTGACACTGAAGGTCAGGTAGGAACAGTGAGCCTGGAAAGCGGAAGGAGGACTGGGCTTCCTGTTCTCAGATCTTGTCTTTGCCGCTGGCAGGAATCCCGGGAGTGCCTGAAACTTCTTAGGAGAACAAATGGAGGGAAAGGACTGGTCAGCACTGTGTGTACAGGAAGGCTGTGAATCTGGGGGGCATGGAATGAGTCACAAGTTTCCTTTCATAGCCTCCTACCTGGCCATCTCTCCAAACAAGTCAGTGAAAATAATACTGCCTATCAGATCATTAGGTGTGTGGAGATGCTCATGCCCCAGGAAGATGAGTACCTTTTTAACAGTGATTCTCTTGATTGGGTTTTGAAGGACTCTGCAGGTCAAAGGTGAGCTCATAGAGTCCAGTGGTTAATGAGGCTTACCTGCAGGAATTATAGGAAGTTTGGATGCAGGTTGAGGAAATGGGAATGGACTTTTTTTTTTTTCCTTCATTTTTTTCAATATATAAAACAACTACGTGGTGGCAAAGAAAACTAGAGAAAGGTATGTTCAGTGAGATCTCACACCTGCCCTGCTCCTGTCACCCTGCAAGTTAACGATATTCCTTAGTTTCCAGGGTTTTTCCCTCTTTCTTTATAAAAACAAAGATTAATATTTATAAATGTGTGTGTTTCATGTATTTACATATATATACACATATATTTTTATATACCCACATTGGTGCATGTCCGTATATGCTTCCCTTTCTTTCCGGCACAAAGGAGGCATATTTAATACCCTGTTTTTTTAAAGTGAACACTGTGTCCTGGGGGCCATTCCAAGCCAGTTCAGAGATTGTCCTCTTCCTTCCTTTGGGATTGTAGAGTAGGGCACCTGCACGAAGGGCAGCCGACGTCCAAGTGCCCGTCCCGCCTCCGTGCATTACCAGGTTATTTTCTGAGTGAGCCGTGGACAAGCTGGAGCTCTGACCCCTTTGTGTGTTTCCTCCCCAGAAAGGAACGAGTGGGGCTGTGCTGCTGACCAGCTCCTCGCCCTTAAATCTACTGTCCTCATCTTACAAGGCAGGCAGCCCAAAGCTGCCCGGGGCCGTGAACTCGAACTCCTTGGGGATCATCTCCCCGTTTCCTCTCCGTGTGGTCTCCTTTAGCCCTGACTCCTCTGCCAAAGCAGGGGTCTCCAAGGACGCCATCGTCACAGGCCCTGCCCCTGGGACGTTCCACCACGGCCTCAGCCACAGTAAGTGCTTCTCCCCTTTCTCTCCTCACGCTGGAGGCGCAGAAAGTGCCCTGGGACCTCTCCTGTGCAGAGTTCTGTTGTGTACCGGGTTCCTGTGTGTGTCTGGTGTGTGGCCATGGGCATTGTTCTTGGGGACTATGCTGAGCCCGGGGCTTTCAACCAAGACCAGCCCGTAGGCTGTCTGGGGCTCTGGACCACCAAGGCTGCTTTTTTGTTTCCGTCTTCAATGTGTGTGTTTTGTTCTTTTCTCCCCTCCTGTTTTCTCTCAGGTCTCCTGGCTGGCTTGCACTCCAGCCCACCCCACGCAGCGCCTCTCCCACACGCTGCTGTGTCCACCCACATCCCGCAGAGTTTGCCAGGTAATTGCCAGGCGGTCAGAGTGCCACATGCACTGTGCGCCATTTCCCTCTCCACGCAACAGGTGCCTTGTCTGCTGCCAAAAATTTCAGTGTCTTTACCTTGTTGTCATTGTGTCGTCTTGGTTTGTCCTTCAAGGCTCTGGCTCGGGGTACTCAGAATGGCACAAGCGGCTTCTGCTTTGAGATTTACCCTTGTTCCCTGCCACTGAGTCAGTCTTACCCGGTGTGATCACCGAGGAAGTCAGGGTGGCCTGCCTGCCTGTGAGGCATAGGAGTCCTCAACCCTTAGCTCAACTTTTATTCTTTAATTATAAAAAAAAAAATAGAAGGGTAATGCTGCTTATCTTCTAAGGGCTGGTTGGGGCCCTGCAAAGTGGTACCAGCGAATCGATGGCTCTTTAAACCTAGGTTACCTGAAGAGGAAGTCCAAGTAAAGAGGTCATAGTGGCAAGGCTTCAGGAGGGACATTTACCTCTGATATCGGCAGGTATCTGAGAGGAGCCGCTATTAATTCAGTTCAGATGTAAAAGCAGAGATTTTGGGGCACAAAGGAATTGGGGCAGCTTTCTCTTTCTTCTGCTTCTCCTCTCCAGAGAGCAGTGGCTTTCAGGAAGGGACCCTCTACAAGCCCTAGGTTTATAGCTGTGAGAGGCTGGCACCTTTGTCATCAGCGATTGGCCTCGCCCTGACCTGGGACCTGATTGTTAGGTACAGCTAATGGAATGCTGGTGTAGAGCCTCGGGGATCTTGGTTTTGGTCTACTGCTCTTCTTACTACTTTAGACCTGCTCCAGAAACAACCAGAGGGCTACATTGGTTGGGGAGAGCCATACCTTCAGGAAGCTGAGCCTGGGGCAGCCCTGGTAGACTGGTACCCGGTGAGAATAAGACAGTGAGCCGCCCAGCTGGACATGCCAAGAGTACCACATTGAGAGTGCTCGCTAGTCCCGACACTGCCTGAGTCTGTCCATTCCAGATTTGCTGTGAGTCCCTAGCTTCTGTGTCCCTAGGCTCATCCATTCGTAGTGAATGCCAGAAGCCATCTGGGTGCAAGATTGGATTGTAAATCTCCAAAATGGACATACTGCCTCTCAGAGAAAGAACTGAGGGGCTAAGCTTGTATCAGCAGTTACTCTGTTTTCTCCTGGAGAAGCAGTTCTCCTGGACTCACTGCACAAACTAGTGGCTGCCGCTGAAGCCAAGATTATAATGTAGGGGTTGCATATCTACCTGGGTGAGAGAGCGCATGGTTTTTGAAAGGGAGGTAGCACTGCCTCTGCTTGCTTTTGGAAACCTCACCCTTTCAAATAGAGACAATTGAAGAACCATTGGAAACATGACTGTTGGTCTGTGGGATTTTCAGCAAAAAAGAGAAGAATGCTTTCTCGTACTATTTCTTTCCTGTTTTTCCTCTGGATATTAAGAGGCTCTCAGAAAAGCATCTATGCCAGAACAGGCTAAGTAGGCTCTTTTCTCCTTTAGACCAGGCTTTAGGATTCCATCGAGTGGTTGTAAATGAGAAACTGGGCATTTTAGCTGTGTGACTTGTGTCTGCTTTGCTTTCTTTCCTATGTGGACCCAGAATGCTAGTGCTTTGTGGCTTGTTTTTATAATACCTGAGGGTCTTTTGATGATGAGAATGCTGATTGCTCCTTGAGTTCAGTGTGACCGTCAAATGTCATCATGGAACCACAGTCTGCCACATGATGTTAGTTGTAGCCAAGAACTGAAGTGGCCCACATTGCATAGCAGAGCTGCTCTGAGCACAGCACTCAGTGAGCAGCTGCCTTCACAGTGCTCAGAGGGCCAGGCATGCTGCAGGCTGCTGCAAGTAGCAGTGCACTCATATCACCTCTGTCAAGTGTTTTTGGCTCATTTGAGCCCAGAACACTAACAGACGCAGGCTTTTGTTACTTAGGAAGTGATCTCGTTGAGGTTTGGTTACTGCTACCTTAAGGGAATCGGATCCAGAAGGATTTATGTTCTGTTTTTGCTTATTTTTTTTCAGATGCTTCTCAGCTCCATGGGAAAGGGCCCGGTGTACCACGAAAATTGTGACCTCTTCAGAGGAAAAGCTGGAAGCCGAACGAGTAGGGTTCTGAAATTGGATAATCACTATACTCTTTCTGCCGATTGGTTTTCTTCTGGAGAAGGCGTGAGTGCTAAGTGGAGCATCTCTTGGCACTTGTGACGTGCCTTCAGTTAGGGGAGCAGCCTCGTGCTTCTCCAGAGGTACTGACTGGCCTGGTGTTCCAGGCCTCGTGGCTTTGTCGCGGACAATCGTTGGAGGGGCAGCTCTAGGCCGGGCAGTGCGTTGGGTCATGTACGGAGCTCTGGTGGCAGGACTGAACAATTGGCACACCTGTGTTGTAAATGTGCCCAGCCCCCTGGCATTTGGTCAGAGTACCTCATGGCGCCCTACTGGTCAGGGGCTCCTTCTGGCCACAGTAGGATCTCAGGATGGTCATGGTGTCCATCCCATCCTCAGGCTGTGTGCTCAGTGGACAGAAACCCAGGCTAACGCCACCGCTGGGAGACTTGTCTCTGAAAAATATTCAGAACACCTAGTGTGTGCTCATTGTGGGGGCCAGTTTCTCCACTAAATATGACAATGAAGCTCTTTTAGAGAAAGGACCTTTGTAGATGCAACAATTGTGATAGGATTTTTAAAGACACTTATTTTTGGCTCCGTTTTCTTCATTACCATTAAATGCATTGGATAGAATGGGACTGTTCTTCGTACGTCATATTATAGGAAGACATAATTCCAGTGCCTTGATGGTGGAGCAGAATTAGACACATGTCCATTTGGCCCTCTGAGTAGATCTCAGATGAAGATCTTTTTAAAAGATGTCTGTACTTAAGACATAACCAGTTTTGAGGTTTTTTTTTACGATTGCACATCATAATCTGTGCCATTTTGACATAAAGGTCATCTGGGTCCCCAAATCCTAGCTCCCAATTCAGCCAGGGCCCCCATTTTATTTTTATGCCAGGTGGATTGCAGAGCCCCAAAGGCCTTCTTCATCTCTTAGAGGGTGAGGACATGAGGGGTTCCCAGTCACAGGTAGACATTCCAGTTTTATTTAGAAATCATTCTCAGGCAGAGCTGCAGGAACAGGTGTCTGAAGTGTCTGCTGTGAAACAGGCCTTTAAAGTCCTGGGACTCTCCAGGCAGCAGGGCTGTGCTTGATTTAAGGATAATGCTGAGTTTGGAGAGTGTGTCAGAGGCAGACTGGGACAGTTAACCACAGAGCTCCCAAGTCACCACGCTGTTCCCACTTAACCAGTGGCTGCTTCACAAGTTTTAGGACAGTCGCCTATATCCTGTGAAGTATGCGCCACAAGGCGTGTCTGAACTGACTGCTTCAGCTAAGTGATTTCAGATATTTTGAGAGTAACCAGCCTCCTCAGAATGTACACCTGTGTGGAGACACAGGCAGCTCTTTTGGTTCCTGACGACCAGGGTCCAGTGCTCAGTAACTCACGCTTCATGCCGGGGTTTGCCTGGTGTCTGGGGAGCACAGCCTCTGTCAGCTGGTTGGCCAGGCCTCTGCTCTGACTTCTTACATAAGACCCAACACGTGTTTCACATGGGGCTACATGGATTCCTTATCCCTTTATTATATATATTTTTTGCAACTTGGGTTTCCAGTTTGTTTACAGAATAGTCTTAGGAAGTAGCAAAAGAGCCAAAGAAGAGATTTGTATTGCTGAGCTCAGAGCCGTGCAGAGACTGCCCGAGAGCGCCTTCTCTGCCTGAGACCCCGGTTTCCCCGCTACAGTGCCCCCCTCCCCATGTACCGTTGAGTGTGCAGCTGGAGCAGAATACCCTCATTTGTAGGAATCTAGTGATGCCTCTTGCCTCAGGGAAACGTTTCTTTGATGGGGAGATTTTTTTCTTGTTTATGCTTTATTTGTGGTAATGAAGGAGTGAATGACTTAAAACAGCCATGGCAAGGCAAATCTACAGGCAGGGCGGGCTCCAGGCCTGGGGGCTGCAGCGCTGCGGGGCTTGGGGCTTTCCTTGGCAGCCGTTTCTTAGGTGTGAAAGGGGCTGTGGCTTTGGCACAGCCAATAGGTTGGTGTTGGGGGTGGTGTGGAAATTGTTAATCTTGTATAAAGCAACTTAATAAATTGTTTCAAAGTTTCCAAAACATTTTCTCATTCTTTTCCTTTTACCGTATTTGCAATTAGTTTTTCTTTCTATAGGGGCTGGTATATATGAGCTATCTATTTTGTCTGAAAAAGAGGGAGTAGGGGCATAAACTGCACATACAAAAGAGGAAGAAACACTTAGCATGCAGTTAGAATCAAGCCACCAGGTGTTTTATTTTTGTGCTGTAAGTGGAGCTCCCTATTACTTCCCATTTTCTTATGTAATACATGAGATACAGAGAATGCGAAATTTGAAAATTCGTTTGGTGAAAAATCAACTGTGTAGCATATACCTAAATACCAGTTAAGAGAATAAGCAAGACTTGTAAGGCACTGAAGCCAAGGCTAACAGCAACACAGTCCACTGTGAAAACACTTTAATTTCAGAACCAGAAAACAGTCTCTGATGGTGCATTTTCCTGGGACAGTCTGGCTGACAGAGGGCCAGACACTGCTGGTTTCTTTGCACCTTTTCTGGCACAGATCACTGATCTGTCTCTCCAGAAGTCTGACGGAAAGTTGGCTTTCAGCGACTCCTGGAGGGCTGTGAATGCAGGTCAGCAGCTCCGAGGCGCCCAGTCCTTTGATGAATGGAAAGGTGTGTGGAAGGCCTTTCTGCCCTAGAGATTCCCCAGCCGGTGTGTGAAGGCTGGTGCTGCATGGGGCAGGCTTGTTTGCCTCGGTTGCCTTGTGCTTTAGTGTTCGGACTGCTTCCAGGTGTTGCACGAGGAGTCTGTTGATGGGAGTGTGTAGAAAAGGAAGAGAGAAGGGCTGCTGGGTTTTGAATCATTGGAGGACAAAGCAGGTCACTCATCTGGGTTGAAAGACGGTGCACCTAGTGCATGTCCCACCTATAGGTGAACTGTACTCTGAGTAGCCTGGCAGCTAGGGCGTGGGTGACATGCTCAGCTCCACACGGATTAGGAGCCTGCACAGGGCCAGAGAGAAGACACCGAGAGGTGATGGGGAAGGAACAAGCCAGTGTCTGCTTCCAAGAAGACTAAGGGCTGGGCTGTGCCTACTTCTGTCCAGACACCAGGACGGCCAGCTCCTGGATGGACATATCCTTGTTGACGTAGCAGTCGTACTGAGCAGGGGTCAGCCTTCCATTCTGCAGGGCCTCTTCAATGGAGAACTTCTTGCCAGACTTCCTGTCATGGATCACAGAGGACTCCCCATTGGGACCCTTGACCGATATTTCCTCCCAGTCGCACTCCTGGCTCCTGAGTTTCACAAACATGTTCCAGTCGATGAGGCCGGCCCGGTGGGCTTCCTCTGGGGACAGCTCCCGGCCCGTGTCGGGGTCGATGACCACGATGGAGCGCCGAAGATGGTTCTCTCTCTGCTCCCTCTTGACGGCCGCGGAGCCCAGGCGCTTCTGCAGCTCATCAATCTCGAGATCTTTGTCCTTGGAGAGCCTCTTGAGGTCGTCCAATTCTCTCTCCAGGGACCACAGTCTGGAGTTGAGTTTCGTTCCAGAGTCCACCACAGTCATGTTTCTCAGATCTCGTGTTTCCGTCGCAGCCATTTCAATTTCCGATTGGAGCCTTCGGGTCTCAAGCTCCAGGTTCTGCCGCTCCAGCTGCAGCCTGTGGTTTTCCTCCCTGAGGAAGTCCAGCTCCTTGGACGACTTGGAGTTGTGGAACTCCAGCTCCGACAGCTTGGCTTCCAGTCGGCTTACCTCCGCATCCAGCTCCCTCTTGCTCCGGCTCTCCTCCTCCAGGCTGCTCTTGAGTTTCTGAATCTCTTGTTCGGTGTCACCTTTCTCCACCTGGACGCTTTCGGAGAAGACCACCTTCTCCTTGACCTCCATCTTCTCCAGGTTGATGAGCTTCTTCTTCAGGGTCTCGAGCTCGCTCTCGAGGACCTGCCGCCGGTGCCTTTCTTCCTCCAGCTGGAGTTTGAGCAGGGAGTGCTCGCGGGCCTGCTGGGGGTCCTGCTGTAGCACCACTTTCTGCTTGAGGGTCACCTTCTCTCGGGCTTCCCCCTCCTCCTTCTCCAGGTCAGCCAGCCGCTGCTTCAGGCGCTGCACCTCCAGCTCAGCCTCCCTGCGCGCCTGCCGCTCACGCTCCAGCTCCTCGAGCTGGCGCTCCAGCTCAGCCCGCCGGCGCTGCAGCCGCCGCAGCTCCCCACGGAGGTGGTCGATCTGCCGGAGCTCCACGTCAATGCTCTGGGTGAAGGCATCCACCTCGGCCCGCAGGCCCGGCTCCTCCTCGTACCTGACCACCTCCTGTTGGACCACCTTTTCCTTCACCTGGGAAAGCTCCTTCTCCTTCTGTTTGATTTTCTCCTCCTGGGAAGCCCTCTCCCTTTCTAGATCCACTTGCTTCTTCTGTTCCTCTGACAGTCTGGCCCTCAAAGATTCCACTTCCTCTTTGGTTTGGGGGTCTTCCTGGAACTGGAGAATCTCCTGGACCACCTCCTTGGTCTGTACCTGGGGTTTGGTGTCTTTCAAGGACTGAATCTCTTGCTTCAGCTGGTAGATCTCTAAATCACACCTTTCAATGAGTCTGGTCTTGTCAACGATCTCCTCTCGGAGCCTCTGGAGCTCTTTCTCCATCTCAGGGTCAGTCTTGTACTTAATGACTTCCTTCGTCACTTCTTTCACTTCCACCTGGGGACCCCGCCTCCTGAGCGCCTCCAGCTCGCTCTGGTAGCTCTTCAGCTGCTCCTCTGCACCCCGATACTTGCGTTCCTGCTCCACGAGCTCCAGGCGGAGGTTGGCCACTTCGCTCTCTGCCTTGGGGTCCGGGCGGACGATCTCCCGCACCTTCTCCTGCACCACCACCTTGGCGTTTTCCTCTTCCAAGGCCCAAATCTTCTGGAGCAGCTCGCTCTTCACCCTCTGGTGGGCACGAGTCTTGGCGGCCTCGTCCTCATACTGGCGTTTGAGGTCGCTGGCCTCCCTCTCAGCTGCCACGTCCTTTTCTACCTTGAGCACCTCTTTGACGGTGACCTTCCCCTCGGCCATGGCCCGCTCTTTCTCCAGCCTCTTCAGCTTGTCCTGCAGGAAGCTCAGCTCCTCCTCCTGCTTCTCCCTGCGCTTGCCCTCCCGCTGCTGGTCCTCCTGCAGCTGCCGGTACTCTGCCTCCAGCTGGGGGTCGTTCTGCAGTTTCACCACCTCCTTCTCTGTGACCTTCTCCCGCTCTCGGTTCTTCTCCTCGGCCAGGGCTGCTATGCGCTGCTGCAGGAGAACCGCCTCCGCTTCCCGGGTGCCCTTCTGCCGCCTCAGCTCCTCCAGCTCCTCCCTCAGCCTCAGGACCTGGTCGGCCTGGGCTCTGTCTGGCTCGATGCGCAGGACCTCCTTAACCACATACTCCTGCCCCCCGTTCCTGGTCTCCTGCTCCAGGGCGCGCAGCCGCAGCTGCAACGCCTCCAGTTCCTCCTGCAGCAGCTGGTTCTTGTGCTGCTCCTCCGCCAGGGTCCGCTGCATCTGCTGGAAGCTCTCCTCCAGCGCGGGGTCCGGCACCTTCTTCAGCACCTCCTTCCTCACCACTGCTTCCTGGGGCCTCTGATTCTGCAGAATCCGGATTTCCTCCTGGGCGCTCTTGACCTCATTCTCTAGCTGCTGCCTCCGCTCGGTCTCTTCGTCCAGCTCCTTCTGAATCTTCCATGTCTCCTCTGTTCTGGAGCCGGAATTGCTCCCTTGCAGGGTTTCATGGGTCACTCCTACCTCTGGCTGCTGGGAAAGAGAAGACAGCACATGGTTAAAGCCGGGCTCTCCACACGGCCTGTTGCCACCTGGTCACCTAACAGGTCAGACTGGTTGTCCTATGATCCTAAGGGACTCTCAGTGCCGAGTTCACAGGAGTTCTAGCTAGGGTGACTTTTAAAAAATGGTAAAAACAACTAGGCTTTTAAAATGTATCTGTTAAAGTATTTTAAAACCACAGAGGAGTGTGAAGTGAAACCACCTCTGGTCTCGCTCCTAGAAGGGTATCTGTCATCCAGTGACACATATATTTTTAGTGTGTACCATGTGTTTATTTTTCTGCACAAATAGTAAGTCTTCTGTTCTGCACCCTGCTTATTGCACTTAAGTAATAGAGAATCCCATAGCGGCACAGGGCTCTGCTTCATTGTGAGACAGCTACATATGAACAGACCATAATTTAATCACCCGCTGATGAGTATTGAGTTGCTTCCAGTTTCTTGCTATTACAGTGCTGTCATAAACATTGTGTACTTTAAAAATAAATTACCTTTTACTGGACACTCAGCAGATGTTTGTCGGATGGAATACAGAAGTTACATGCATGCCCATGGAGGTGCTGGCTTGGGCTAGTGTTTGCACTGGTGCCGCCCAGCCATGTTAGCAAGGCGCACTCCCACTAGTTCACGGCTGTTTTTTTGAGGCCAAATGAGTCTTATTTCTCACCTGCTGGAATAGTTTTGAGTAGAATGTCTTACACTGATATCTATTACCTGTCTCAGGAGATTCAGAGCAAACTCCAGGTTCTGCAACCTCTGTCTGTTGATGGCGTTAACTTCAGTGAACTTGGCAGCAAGAGCCGCTTCCTATGGAGAGTAATCAGCAAACAGGAGTCAGCAGGCTGAGAAAGAGCTAGGACAGGTTTTGAAAAATCTGGCATTGGGGGATAGAGGGTAGCTTCTTGTCCCTTCCTATCCTGAGTTCTAGTCTCATCTGGTGGAGAGAAAACTGAATTTAGGTTCAGAAATCTAAATCCGCAGTGGCCTTGAGCAGGTCTCCGTCTGAGCATTAATGTTCTCGTGTAGAAGGACTGATAACCTCAGCTTTCCTGTGTGCATACTGAGGGGGTGCAAAGTGGGGACCTCCCAAACCCATGGCTCTGGCCCAGAACTCCACTGGGCTGCCTTTCTAGGCGCATCAGTGTCCCTGCACCCCTGAGGGTGCCCAGCCCAGTTTCCCTACTGCATGTGCATCTCCGAGGCCTGCATGCTGCGCTCCCTGCAGAGCCGGCAGCTCCACGATCGCCCAGCCACAGAGCTCACCTCTTCCCTCACTTTAGCAGCAGGGGACTGGAGCCTGGCTCTCTTGCTCACATGGTTGCTCCTTCCATTCTCCAAGTCAAGAAGGGACCTTAGTTTCTCTGCTTCTAATTCATAGTCCTGGGTGAGAAAGAGACATGGCAGAGGGCAGACAAGGGCAGTTGGGACTGCAATGTTCTTACAGACCTTCCAGCTAACTGCAAAGGTCTTCCGCTCAGCGGCACCCTGTGCTGACTGCCAGAGGTTTTGCGAGCCTTCAGGACATCAACAGTACATAGCTGCATCCCTGAACAACATGTGAAGGCTCCCTCTGGGCCTTCTCTGCATGCCTAGAGTGTCGTTCTGCTTTTTCATTGAACTTGGGCTGCCATCTCCTGACCCTCTGGTTAACAGTTTGACAGCTTTATAATCCATCAAATGGATGGATAATTTACTTAAACTGTTCCTCTGCTAGTAGACACTTAGGTTATTTCTAGTTTGTCTATTTTGCTATTATAAACAATGCTGTTAAAATGATTTTGCTTATATTATTATTCTGTTTTTTTCTTTAGAATAAATCCCTCCCACTTTACTGCTTCAAACAGTAGAAAACCCTTTTCTGGCATTCAATGACTAGTACCATATTGTTTTCCCAAATGACTGTGCCAGTTTGCACAGCTGCCGGCAGGGCCTGAGGATGACACTGCCGGGCCCAGTGCTTCTCTCCCAGCTAACCTGGTGGAAAGAGGCCCTGCTGCATTACACTCTGGGCAGGGTTTCACGTCTCACCTTGACAGCTTGCTGGTACTGCTGGGAATGAGCACAGACTTGCTGTACTTCCTGTTCCCTTCTTGCTATTTCATCTAGCAGGTTCTGTCAAATAAAAGAGACTTTAAAAATCAAAAGTTTTTTAAAACCTGATAAGTTAGCTCGATTCCTTAAATCTGAAATTCTTCTATAGTACAAAGTATAATGAATGGCTTCCTTGTATACATGTTTGTTACAAAAGGCAACTCTAAGGTCCTATGAGGAAGGGCCAAGAAGATAATTATCTTTGCCAAGAAATGTTTACTGAGTGCTTCAAAATGTCAGGCAGTATTCTAATATCTTACTTAGATAATCTCACTTAATCTTCCAACAATCCTGTGAGGTAAGTACCATCGTTATGCAGTTTATGAAAGGAAACCAAGGCATGGTGAAGTTCAGTGACTTGCCCAAGGGGACACAGCTACTAGGGGTAAACCAGGATTTGAGTTTAGGCTGTTGGGTTCCCATGTTCTCATCCCTCACTCTCCGGGACTGCTTCCTTCTGAGGACTCTGACTTCGAAAATGGGATTTTTCCCCACGAGGGCGCTGCTTATGTTTCCGTAGCCATTCGCTTGTGTAGCCAGCCTGTGCTAAGTGTCCACCCTAAGCCAGTCCCCTTGCTGGGCACTGGGGAGGGAGAAGCGAGCAAGACCATTCTTGTTCTCAAGAGTGAGATGTGCTGAGAATCAAGCAAGGCTGAGGTCCCATGAGGACACAGCTCTGTCAGGGCAAGTGGCAGCCGCGGCCTGGCTTCCCTCCACAAAAGGGGCCGGCTAACTGACCTCTGACCTTCCCCTTCTTGTGGCCATATGCCTCTGAATGAGGAAGCAGCTGTCTTACCTTCTGATTCTTCAGCTTAGTTTCCATCTGGCCGAGGCTGTCCGTCTCCTGGGGCTCGTAACTGGGAATGTTGGACAGGAACTGGAGCACACGGTCGCAGCCGCTGCGGTAGTCATCGTAAGCAGCCCTGGCGCCCCGCAGGCTCTGGGCCCTACGGGGGCAAAGCCAGTTAGGCCTCGGCCACAGCAAGCAGGCGCCTCACTGAAAGCATCCCCTACCCTTTCTAAAAGAAGTCATCTCTGTTTGTTTTTTTAAAGTTGGGGGACCAAATGGGATTTAACTGGAAATAACCTAAACATTCACTAGAAAGGGAACAAATTGTGGGACGTTAAGTTGGAGTACTCCCGGCCTCTGTGAAGAACAGGTAGGTCCAGTTCTCGTGCACTGACGTGCAGAGATACACACTGTGGACTGCCGGACCAAGTAATCTGTGAGTCCAAAGAGCTATCACAAGGGAAGCCAGAAAATCTTTTAAACTCACCAAAAATAAAAACATATCAAAATGTGTGGGAAATGGCAAAAGCAGTGCAGAGAGGGAAATATGAGGATTAAATGTTTATATTAGAAGAAAACTCTCAAATCCACCTTAAGAAAAAAAGCAAATTAAACCTAATGTAAGCAGCAGTAAGGAAATAATAAAAAACAGATGTCAATTCAACAGGAAACAAGAAAACGGGAGAAAGATTGTTGAAACCATAGCTAGTTCTTTGAAATGGTCAACAAATTGATAAACCTCAGAAAGATCAGGAAAAAAGAGAATCTACAAATATAGCAAAAGAGGATATAACATCAGGAATGAGAGAGGACATCCCCTCAGATCCTGCAGGCACTAAAAAGATAAGAGATTATGAACAATTTTATGTCAATAAATTCAACAACTTGATGAGATAGATTCCTTGAAAGACACAAACTACTGACAACTCAAGAATGAGATGACCCAAGTAGTCCAAGTATCTATTAAAGAGGTTGAATTTATAGTTAAAATCTGCACACACAAAAAACAAAATTGCAGGCCTACATTGCCTCACTGGTGAATTCTAGCAAGCATTTAAAGAAGTAATATCAGTTCTATAGAAACCCTTCCAGAAAACAGAAGAGAAGGGAACATTGACTGACTCATGAAGCCAGCAAAACATAACAGGAAAAATAGCAAGACATGGTATCCATAGTCTTTTGTCATTCATGTGTTATCCACCTACCCCAGCTCGTACAGAACCATTTGCAAGGTTCACAAAAAACTGGTAGCAGCGCTTATCTTGGGGAAAAGGGGCTGGCCATTTAATCACTTGAGTTTTACTTTGTATTGCATTTTTTCAAAAAGTGGAAATTTAGAAAACAACTTTTGGTGTGGCATCGACAGAGATCCCACTCTGGTGGCCTCAAGGCAGACTGGCTCAGCCAAGGCTGCCACCCCCATCCTCGGCCCCTCACCTGAGCTCAGCCTGCTGGCAGAGGTTGTCCAAACGCTGGCCCAGCTTGTGGACCTCAGCCTCCTGGCGTTCCAGGTCCGGGCAGTGCTCCTGGAAGCGGCTAGCCAGCGAGTTGGAGCACTGCTTGACTGCCTGCAGGTTCTGCTCCACCTCCCCGAGGAGGGACTTCTTCTGGGCCTGCAGCTCGGAGGCCAGGGCCTGCGGGGCAGAGAGGCAGACGTGGGTGCTGTGGCCAGAGCTCTTGGGCTAGCGCAGCACTGCCCCAGGCACTTGGGGTCGCTTGCCTTGGGGGAAAGGGTGGAAAGCCTGGGCATTGGAAGTGTTTGCCTTTGCATTTCTCCTCAAGACTGGTGGCCATTTCTGCAGTGTTCCCTTTTGTCATAATGAACAAAACCTGGGAAAACTTTAAAACCCTGCAGACTTGAATACCAACAGCAGCCAGGCAGGCAAATGCTGGGGACTGGGGTAGCGGCTCCAAAATACTCGGGGGCTTATAGAAAGCTTTGGTTTTAAATACTAGCACTTTATTGCCACAAGCCACACAGATCCCATGAGCAGCTGGGATTTGTGCCATGGGCCTCCATTTGCAACTTGCAATTTGGCACACTGCAGGCATCCACACCTGGAGAAACAAATTGCCTGGGCCCTGGGGCCGTGGTCCCCTCTGCATTTGTCCAGAGGTGCTATGGTGGGAGCCTAGAGAGAAAGGCTCCTGAGGCCCAGGGTCCCCAGACTTACCGCCAACTCCTGCCTCTTGCTATCCAGGGCGCGGCCACTCTCAGGCACCGTGTCATCCTGGGTCAGCTGGTTCTCATAGGTGGCCAGCACCTCTCGGCCCTGCTGCAGGCTCTTCTCCAGACGGTTGGCAACGTCGATCCTGAGGACATGGGTCAGGAGTGTGGGGGTGCCTCTCTGGCCCCTTGACCCCGCCCGACCTCCCCACTGCCTGCCTGCCTGCCACCTACTTCTCCTGGGCCAAGTCCAGCAGCTGCACCAGGCGCTCGTATCTGTGCTTGGTGTCCTCCACCCGGGTCCTCAGCAGGGGTGCACTGCCGCTGCCCGGGAGGGCCTGCACGAAGGCCTCGCACTCAGCCATGCCACGCGCCTTCTCAGGCTCAATCCGCAGCAGCTCATTGGTGATGTTCTGTCAGGACCGGAGATGCTTGTGTTGGCCACAGCTGGGCAGAACCCCCCACCCCCAGGGGCCTACAAGCTTCAGCGCGGGGCACGGAGGTCTCATTTGTACTGAGCATTCCAGGGATTCTGCAGCAGGGGACTGTCCTTCACACAGGGTGAGGTGAAGAGGCCATTACCAAGCACGCACTGTCAAGTACTGCACGTGACTTCTCTCATCTTTGGGGCAACCCTATGGAATAGGGTTTTTTTCGTCCTTCACACAGGGTGAGGTGAAGAGGCCATTACCGAGCATGCACTGTCAAGCACTGCATGTGACTTCTCTCTTTGGGGCAACCCTATGGAATAGGGTTTTTTTTCCTCCCCACTCATAGGTGGGGACCCTACGACTCCAAGCAGCTTAGGCACGGATGTGGTGGGGTCCTCTGTGCTCCTGCCCGTCCCAGGCGTCCGCTGGGCCCTGACTTGGCGCCTAGCAGCCACATCAAGGGCCACCGCACTTATCTAAGCCCAGTTCCTCCCCTAACCCAGGAATGGTCATGCCCACTGCGGAGGGCACCTGAGGACTCAGGAGACTGTGTGTGCATGTGAAAGAGGGGTGATGGATTGTTCACATGCCGCCGCTCTGCCCTATGGCCTCCTGCTCCGCTCGGCACTGAGCTGCTCAGGCAACAAGCCCTGCAGAGGCAGCGCGAGCCTCACCAGCCCTCTCCCAGGGGTGTGTTTGCGAGGTGCCAGGGCTCAGGCACCTCCTCCTTGATCCTTGGCCTAGCACATCTCCCCACAACTCAGGAATTCTTGTTACGTGGCAGGTGGTCCCCTTTGAGCATCAAGACCCCCATGAGCATGAGACCTTAAGCAGGGGGCCCAGCCGTGCCCCCCAGCTTGGTGGTACCTTGAGGTCCTTGGCACGCTCAGCACTGTCCTGCACAGCCCGGCCCTGCTCCAGCGGTGGCCGCAGGATTCCCGTGACGGCCTTCTCCTGCCGGTCTAGGTCACTGGCCACCTTATCCAAGCCGGCCAGCAGCTGCCGCCCTTGCAGGTCAGAGGCATCTGTCGGAGGGAAATCGGAAGGTCAGGTGGCAGTAGGGGGCATGAGGCCCGGGGCATGGGCCTACGAGTCCAACTGGGACTTCTGGGGCCAGCCCAGCCTCCCCAGCCATTGTCATGCCCAGTCCCTGCTATTCCATTCACAGCACAGACCATGGGTCCAGCACCTCCTCCCTGTTCCCCCACAGCCTGGGGCAGTGGGCCCAGCACCGACCTCCAGGGTTCTCGGCCTTCAGCACCTCGTGCCGCTGCTGGAGTGCACTTCTGCTCCCGGCTGCCTTCTGCCGCACACTGCGGTACTGGCTGCCCAGGCTGTGAGAGCAGAAAGGGGCTGCGGACCCAGGGTAGCGCACCACCCCTCTACCCACAGACGCAGGACCCTGGATTCTGGCTAGGCAGACTGCCCAGAGGAGGCAGGTAGCTCATCAAAAGCTTTGAAAAGTTAAACCACAATACACAGAAAGAGTTTGCTGAAACACTGGTCTTTCTGTCACTCCTGGGTTCAGATGGACCCCTTCCTTCCTTTCCTTCCCTCCTCTTCATAGCAAGCCTTACTACCTAAAATGATCTCGTTTGTTCCTTCATCTTCCCCACCACGATGTTTCCCCCGAGGAAGCAGTACATAGTAGGTGCTCAATAAATACTTGCTAAATGAATAAATGAAGGCATTCCCTGAATCACTCATTCGACAAAGAATTCTGGGGTCCCCACTTTGCACCAGGTACTGAACAAGGCCCCGGAGACAGTAAATGAGAGCCACTGCCCATGAGACAGATGCATACACGCAGCATCCTGGTGAAGAGCTAGACGTGCAGCGGGAGGAGGTGCTTGAGAGCAAAGACGCAGCAGGAAGTGAGCCAGGGTGGAAGGGGAGGGGGCGGTCAGAGAAGGTTTCACAGAAGAGGTGACTTGAGCTGAGTCAAGCCAAGAAGCCTGAGCCAACCGGGCAGTGAGTGAGTAAGTATCCAAGTAGAGGGCACAAATAGCATGTGCAAAGGCCCAGAGGGACTCGCAGAGAAACCGCTCACTGAACTGTGCCCACAGTTGGACATTCACACACAGCAAGTCAGCCCAGCCAACAGCATCTGCCCATCCCAAGTGGGTGTAGGTGTTACCCAGGGCTGTGCCCAGGGCATAGAGCCAGTTCATGCTGGCTCCCTCCTTTGTCCGTACCTGTCGGCCAGAGCCAGGGCCTCAGGGTCAGTGGGGGGGATCATGAAGCAGACGGCCGGGGCAGTCAGCTTGTTCCCTGCGCTGTCAGTGAGGTCCCAGCTCTCCCCGTTGTTCTTCTGCAGGGTGTAGCTGTAGCCCCTTGAGATCAGGCCCTGGCAGGGGCAGGCCAAACAGGGCACAGAGGGACCTGCTTCAGCTGGTGGCCCAGGAGCAAAGAAGCCATTTCCTCCCTGGGGAGTCTTAGCCCATCTCTCAGACCCTCCCCAAGACATTGTCCTGTAGAGTTGGGAAGGACCAGGGGATGTGTTGGGTCTGCAGGCTCGGCACCCACCTGGATTTCCCTTTGAGAACTCCCCTCCTCGCCATTCCCACCCAGTCTGTGTGGTCTCTCCCTTCTCCATTCCCGGTCCCTGACTACAACAGGTGGACACGTGACTCGTGCCTGGCAATGAGAGAATGGTATCATCCCCCCGGCCCCAGTGATTGGTTTAGGCTGGGCATGACAAACTGGGCCAGTGAGAACCCTTCCTGGGATTTCTGCTGGAATGACTGTGGTTGCTGAACTGGTAGCACAGAAGGTCAGGGCAACTGGTGGGGCACTGTTAGGGGCCGGCAGAGAGTGACCCCAAACGACAGAGATGAGCACAGTGTGTTTGAGGCCCTGCATCCAGCCATGTCACCCTTAAGACCTTTCAGTGACACAAAAAGAGATCGGGGCCTGGCCTGCCTGGGGTACCTGGGCAGCAGCTCACCTGGTCACCCTCAAAGTCACAGAGTGCCTCCACGGGGATGGGCTTGAGTGGCGTCTCCCGGCGGTACTTGAGGGGCACCACCTGTTGCCCTCGCTTCTGCAGGCCCCGCACCACGTGCTCATACTTGTCAAGAGCTTTCTCTTGGTCCTGAATGCAGGAGGAGTGTCCCTGTGAGTCCACACAGCCTCCCTGGGGCTGAGGGCGGGGAGGGGACAGGGAGAGACCCTCACTGGGCCCATCACTCACATCCAGCTCCTGCAGCAGCAGCTCGATCTGGTATTGGTCCTTGAAGTCAGGGCTGTATTTCTGGTTCAGGTCCGAATCCACCTTGCGCAGCAGCTCCTGAGCATCCTTCACGTCTTTGTGGAACTAGGGGAGACCGGGTGGCCCAGTTACAGACATAAAAGCACTAAGGCCCCTGGGGCTAATCCCGACTATGGCTTCAAGTCCAATCCCAGGTAGAACTGGGCCTCCCACTCACCCTGAGTCCACAGGCCCTGCTGCTTGGAGACATCCCCAGCCCTCCCTGGCCTGGCTCCTTGCGGGGGAGTCTCGGGGGGAAGAAGCCAAATTTCTTCCCACCAATCCACATGACGCCACCTCTAAGACATATTAATTTTCACGTACACACCAGTAAGCTTGGGATTCTCTTGAATCCTATTCTCTTTGTGCCAGGGATACCCTGACTTAATGCTAAACTTTCATTCTAAGTCCTGATACATGGAAGACAAGTCTCCCCACATTGTTCTAGAAAATTCTCTCGCCCATTCTTCAGTCCATCAACTCTGGAATTGTTCATGGTCAGCTATCCTCTGGGCTGCAGCCGTGAATGAGATTTTGGGACTTTAGGCTCAGATACCGAACCATCAGTTACATGTCATGTGAATTCATGTGTCCCCAAAACTGCCCACTCATAATTCCCTGCAGCTCTTGTTAAAAACACACATTCCCATGGAAACAACCCAGTATCCATCAATGGATGAGTGGATAATTGTGGTCTATCCATACAATGGAATGTTATTCAGCCATAAACAGGAATAAAGTTCTGATCCATGCCACAAGGTAGACGAACCTTGAAAACATGTTCAGTGAAAGAAGCCAGACACAAAATGACACATAGCAGGTGATTCCACTTACACGAAATAGCCGGAATAGGCAAAACCAAAGAGACAGAAATAGATTAGAGGTTACCAGGGGTTGGGGGAGAGAAGAATGAGGAGTGATTGTTTAATGGGTTCAGAGTTCCTATTTGGGATGATGAAAAAGTTTTAGAAAGACAGTGGTTGCACAACACTGAATAGAATGAATACCCCTGGATTGTACACCTAAAAATGGCTAAAATGGCAAATTTTATATTATATTATATATTA
>NW_006436812.1:3191848-3220781 GCF_000325575.1 Pteropus alecto | reverse complement strand
ACCAAAACCCCGCATACTCATTCCTGGGCTCCACACTGACCTGGCCCCCAGGCAAGACGGACAAGGGCCGGGCAAGCTCGGGGCACACCTGTGCATGCATCACAAGCGTGAGCAGTGGGAGGCCCAGGAAGGCAGTCCTGCGAGGCTCCTGGAGGAAGTGGCACTGAGGCCACAAGTGAGCCAAGTAGGCACTGAATGCTCCCAGCGATGGGGCCCTGGGGCCCAGGTACCTGGTGGTAGTCTTCCATGTACTTCAAGTGGCTCTCCTCGCATATGAGCAGGTTCAGGTACTCCTTCCAATCTGCGTGCACGGCCTCCATGTGAGCCTGTCAGGAGAAGGGGACAGGTCACCACTGGGCAGCTGCCTGGGACACCAAGGGAGGGATGGCAGGATTCCAGGACAGACAATGGTGGGATAGATAGAGAGCACTTGGCATCTGCCTGGGCGTGGGTCCCACAGAGGCAGCCAGCTCCGGCCCGGGGGTGGGAAGAGGACAGAGTGGACACGTCAAGGAGCTACACAGAACTGCCATGTACAGGTGCTTGGGTTGCACACTGCACAAGAGACAAGTAGGGACTGTGTCTGCCCAAAGTGGTGCTTTTAAATCATCACAAAGGCATTGTAGGGAATTGAATGGTATCCCTCTCTCCCCGAATTCATGTCCACCCAGAACTCAGAATGTGACTTGATTTGGAAATTGGGCCTTTGCAGATGTAACTGGTTAAGGATCTCAGGATGAAATCATCCTGGATTTAGGGTGGGTCCTAAAGCCAATGACTATTGTCCTTGTCAAAAGAGGAGACACACAGGGGAAAGGCCATGTGACCACAGGCAGAGGTAGCAGTGATGCAGCCCCAAGCCCAGGACTGCCAAGGACAGCCAGCAACCACCAAGAGCAGGGAGAGAGGCAAGGAAGGGTCCTCCTCTAGAGCCTTCAGGGGAATAAGCCTGCCGATACCTCGATCTTACACTTCCGGCCTCCTCTCTTAGGAGAAAATAAATTTGTTGTTTAAAGCCACCCAGTTTGTGGTCATTTGTTACAACAGCCCTACGACACTGATACAGGCACCACATGGGCTCTCGAAGTCCAGGGGCCGAGGGCAGGTGGGATGTGGCAAAGGATCAAGATAATGGGGGCTGCCCATGTCCAGGTGGCCCACAGCAGAAGCTGCCCTGAGGCCACCCTGGAGGAGGCGACTCCTCCTCCTGGTACACACACACCTCAATGGAGTTTCTCCCCGGATGCTCAGCGGCTAGCAGCTGGTCACCCTCGCTGTGCAGCTTGTTGATTCGCTCCTCTTTGGCCTCCAGGTTCCGGTTGATGAAATTCTGCAGGGAGTGGGACGGACAGTGGAGCGGGGCTCAGCGCCCCGCCCGGCAGTCTCACGCTCCCTCCCGGGACCCTGCCTCTATCTCCCAGGCTCCAGCGCCCACCTCGTACTGGCGCCGGCGGCTGGGGTAGTTGAGGTTCCGGTCACTCCAGTCGTACTGCATGCGGCCCTTGGCCTGCTGGTCCAGCCAGTACAGCTCGTTGGTGCAGCGCTGCATGTAGTCCTGCAGCGAGCTCAGGTGCTGCTGCCGCGCCTGCGACGCTGCCTGCGGGCGGGAGGCGGGGCTGAGGCCTCCCTTCACGCCTCGTGCAGCACCAGGCTCTGCCCACCGGCCTTACGTAAGTCGCTGACCTCTCAAAACTCACTCATTCATTCAGCAAACATTTACCGAGCACCTACTAAGTGCTGCTGAGCATCACTCCAGGCACTGGGGATACAGCAGTGAACAAAACAGCCAGAAGCCTCACGGAATTGACGTTTCGGTAGAGCCTCAGTTTACTCATCTGCACAATGGGGATGGCGACGGCACTAATCTCATAAGGCACAGACTGACATATAGTTGGTGTTCAATAAACGTCAGCAACCACAAATTCCACTTTTGTCTCTGTCATGTCGTTGTATAGGTGGACAGTCATAACCCACTAGGGCTTTACTTCTGAGAAGAGGTGGGGGGTGGGGCAGGGAGGACGGAGAGGAGAAGGGGGATGTCTGCATTTTCCTAGGCAAATAAAAACAGCAGCTAACACATACGCAGGGCCACCACGTGCCAGAACTGTGCTCAGGACGCCTCCAACGTTAACTAATTCAGTCCACAAAGCAATCCTGTGCGACAGGGACTTGCGGTAATTTCACTTTGCGGATGAGGAAACGGAGGTGCCCAGAGGCTAAACAACTCGTTCAAAGTCTCCCGTTCAAAGTCTCCCCACCCACCGGAGGTGGAGACAGGGCAGCTGCAGAGCCTGTCAACGGCTGTGCTCCACCACCCCTCATTCCCACCTCCAAGGTGTTTGAAACCATGAGAAAGCACTTGTGCAGCACTTATGTGGTTCTAAGGAGAACGTACTCTTTAAAGGTTTTAAAAAGGGAAATTAAAAACTTGTTTATAAAACATATGGCATCGTACTTGGCACACAGAATATGTTTACTAAAGAAATAAGAAGCAACCTGCAGGACAGGTTGTATCCCAATAGATGAATGGGGTCTTCTAGGGTTTTTGTGAGCACAGGGCAAACTGAGGTGCCTCTAAGGCAGAGGCTCGGGGTACCATCTCTTCCCACGTCATCTCCCTCCATTCTGTTTGAAAAGTTTACTGCACACACTTCCCGTCCCCACGCCGGCTTCCCAGCCCCTCCCGCCAGGTTCTCACCAGCAGTTTCTGGTACTTGGCCTGGAGTTCGCTGCTCTGTTCCTGGGGACAGAGCCAAGAGCATGGGTTAGGGCAGCAGTGCACACGTGACCCCCTCCTTCCACAGTCCCCTCCGCCACGGTGCCCACCTTGGCCAGGTGGGGCCCGATGGCCTTGACTATGGCCTTGACCTCATTGTGGAAGATGTTGTGCTGCTCCACCTGGTGGTCCACCAGCGGCAGGTCCGTCCCGAAGCTTTGGCTGTTCAGCTTGTCCTGGGAGGCGCAGATGGAGACAACAACATGCACGGGGTGTGGGACAGGGCGGGGGACTTGCAGCCCACCCTGTGGGCCTTGGCTCTGCTCCTCACGGGGCCGGCCATGGAGTGAGCGAGCGGAGTGGCCCCATCAGGCATGCGGGGAGAGGCTGTCATCTCATTTAATCTCACAGCAACCTCAGAGGCCCACATGGTTACTGTGTCCATTTCACAGATGGGGAAACCGAGGTTCAGCCAGGGGGAGTCACTTGCCCAGGGCCACACCACTAAAAGAGGACTTTAGGCTACAGACGCCCTGCCTCTCTGCAGTGGAGACGAGCTGGAGAGGGTATGGGAAGAGTGGTAGCTGGCCAGAAATCCGGCCGCTGCCCACAGCTTGCCAGGATCCCAGTGAGCTAGGATAGGAAGGCAACCCCAGGAGGGTCCCGACTGCCACCACTTCTACTGTGTGACTCTAGACGAGGTGCTACGCCTCTCTGAGCCTTGCTCCTCAATTGACACGAACATCAGAAAATATCAAGAACATGACTCCCTCCGAGCAGGACTGTGGTGACATTAAATGGTGGGGTTTTCCCCGCACCCACACGGCTCCCTCTCCCCAGCTGGCGCCTGGGCCGTACCAGCTTTTCCTCCACCAGTGCTGCCCAGTTGACTTGCGGGTCCACCTCCTTAGCCGCCAGGTTGTAGATCTGCTTGTGTTTCCCGCGGAGGTTGGTCACACGCTCCTTCAGCTGGCGGATGCTGAGTGTGGAGAGCGGCCGCCCTGGTTAGTGAGCTAGTTGGCAGGGGCACTGCCTGCGCACTCCTGACCCTGGCCTCAGGCTTTCTGCCCAGTGTCCCAGAAGGACAGGATGACAGGGGCCTTGGGTTCCAGACAAACACTCAAACCTTCCTCCTGTCCACTGTCCTTCATCCTTCCTTCCTCCATCAACGCTTCCCCAGGGCTGACTGTGTACCCAAAACTGGGAGAGGTTTGGGAAGAAACAGGCAGGTCCACTGCTCTCTGGAGCCCATGGTCCAACAGGGGCCACAGGCGTGGTATGGGCCATGACAGGGACCAGCACAGGGAGCCGTGGGGCACCGAGAGACCCTTGCCCCTGCTAAGGGGAGTGGGAGAACAGGGGAGATGTCTTGGGTATTGATTTATCCACATCAGAGCTAAGGTGAGGACCATGAGCTGGCTGGGCATCAGACAGTGGGAAAGTGTCCTCAAAAGCCTGGAGGTCAGACATCATGGTGGTCAGGAAGCTGTGGTCACACCGTGATCAGAACTGGGCATGCGCCTGGCATCTAATTAGCCCTCAATAAACCCAGACTGGGATCCTGAATGTAGAGTGGGCTGTGGCCCTCCTGCCCTGGCCCAGAGTGGCTCCCCAAGACCCAAAGCAGAAGGGACCTACTCCTCGGCAATCATGTCCCCCTGGGGATGCTTCATGTGCTTGGCGATGGCTGCGTCCGCCTCCAGCACGTACAGCAACTTCTCTGAGTCTGACACCTTCTGCAGGGCCGTGTCCTGGTGCTCAGGCTGCCGGCCCTCCTGCAGCCGGACCAGGTCCTGTGAGAGTCACGAGAGAGGGGGGACAGCAGATGGGGACTGAGTGGGCACTGTGTGGATGGGGGGGCCAAGAATCGAGAAGCCAGGGAGGGGCTCCTCGGCCTCGCCTACCCTCTTCTCCCGCCACTCAGCAAACAGAGCCCACGTGCCAATTTGTGGGGGGCTCTGGGACACAGTCCAGACCACCGGAAAGGCACGTCAACACATTAACCTCACAGAGGTGACTATAAGTTCATATAAGTCAGTGTTTACCAAGGAAATACACCAGAAGTGGAACGAGGGGGACCTGTTTTAATTCCAGTGGTCAGGGAGGCCCTTCTGAGGCAATGACACAAAGTAAGAATGATGGACTCAAGGGAAGAGTGTTCGAAGCAGAGGGAACAGCCTGTGCAAAGGCCCTGAGGCAGGAAAGGGCAAGCTGTGATTGAAGCCACCATGGCTGGAAGGCAGGATGTCAGGGGCAGTGAGAGAGGGAGGCAGGGTAGATCACAGCGTGGAATGGCTCTTCGGAGGGAAGTAACATGGCCTTGCCTATCCTTAAAGGCTATTCCTCGAGGGGCTCTGCAGCGAGAAGGTACAAGCTGGGAGAGCAGTCAGCAGTTACAACAGCACCCCGGTGAGGGCTGAGGTGGCCCCCACTGGGATAGTGCCAGCAGAAACGGTGAGAATGAACAGAGTGGGTGGACATCTGGGAGGAAAAACTGATAAGTCGCTGAGTCCAGGGCCTCTGCTTGTTTAGGGAAGAACGATGAATTGGCAGTCAGGTTTCTAAACATAGCCCGTTAATTCATTTGGTCAATAGTCATGAAGCCTGGCTGGGCTCTGTGCCAGGCCCTGGGGACCCCAGGCCAGCAGGGGAGGCGGTGACGAGTCAGTGACTGGGCTGAGAGGGCAGACCGGGGTAACATGGAGGCCTCGAGGAGGCCGGTTCCCCCCATCGCTGGGTCTTAGTGTCCCCATCTCTGCAACGGGAATAAGGAAAACACCTGCTTCAGAAGAGGCATCACAGTGAGCTAGGAATCTCACGCAGCAGAAAAAAGATGGGACTACTGATCACGAAGAGCTTCGGAAACAGTGAAGTGAGAAAAGCCAGACACCAAAGGCCACGTCGTCATGCAGGATTCTATTTATGTGAACTGTCCTGAGTCGACTGATCCACAGACAGAGGGAAGATGAATGGTTGGAGGGCCTGGGGTGGGAACAGAAATCAACAGTAAATGGGCACAAGAGATCTCGCCAGGGGACGAAAACGGCCAGAAACCAATTTATGGAAGTGGCTGTGCCACTCGGTGAAGCGACTCAAAATCAGTGCATTGCACACTAGAAGTGGGAGCACTTTCTGATGTCTAAAATAAGCTTTGATGAAGCTATTAAAAAAGGAAAAGAAAGGAAGACATGGCAAAAGACAAAAGAATCGAACGGAGGTGACGGTACAGGGTAAAAACATGGGTCCAGCCCTCTTTCCCCACCACCTCCGGGATGGCCAGGGGCAAGTGCGGCTTGGACGTGAGGCCCAAGTATCAGAAGGCCCGTGAGGCTGGGCCATCTTCCCACCCCGGGGTGGGTCTGGCCTGTTAAAAAACTACAACGAAACATCACGGTTCTTGGCTTGGGTGGAATTTTATCCACTCCCTCATCACCAGCTGATCTGAAGCTCTCTCCTGGGCAGTTATATTGTCAAAGATTAATTCTGCAAAAGGAGGAAGTAAATTAATCATTACCTAAGTCATGCGAGCCTTCTCAGAACATGCTGGCTGAGACAAGAAAGGAACATCTAGCTGAGAGACGCCATGGTAGGTTCAAGAGTTCAAAGTCAGGGAAAACTAATGGATGGCGATAGAGGTTAGCATGGTGGTTACCTCCGGGGGATACAGTTGGGAAGGTCAAGAGCTTTCCAGGAGATATTCTCTATCTTGACCTGAGCAGTGATTACACGGGTAGCTACTGATGCAAAAACTCACGGAGCTGAACTCTCAAAATTTAGATGCTTTCTATATACCTTATGTAAGTTACACCTCTATTAAAAGATTTTTAAGTGTAAAAGAAAAAAATCGTAGGGACTGATAGCTCTAATAATAAATTACACATACACTGATGGACAGGTGAGTGACAGCAAATTCAGCAGATGTTACAGGTGGAATCTGGGTGGTAGGAATATGGATGGACTCGTGCAATTCTTTCAACTTTTCTGCATGTTTAAAATTTTGGATAGACACAAAAGGTCACATATTGTATGATTCTGTTTATGTGAAATATCTGGAATAAGTAAATCCATATAGAGAGAAAGCAGAGTGGTGGTTGCCAGGGTCTGGGAGGAGGGGGAATGGGGAGTGAGTGTTAATGGATGTGGGGTTCCCCTTTGAGGGGGATGAGAATAACTTGGAACTAAGTAGAGGTGGTGGTCGCATGACACTGTGAATGTACTAAGTGTACTAAAATGTTCACTTTAAATGGTTAACTTTATGTTATGCGAATCTCACTTCAATTAAAAATATAGGAAAATTCTAGAGAACTTCTGAGCAATAAAATTAATGATGTTTCCTTCTAAAAAAAAAGAAGAAAGGAAGGAAGGAAGGGCGGGAGGGAGGAAGGAAGGAAAAAGAAAGAAAAAGAAAGATTAGTCCCTGAAGTCTTCAAATCCTGATCTTTTTTGAGTTTATTCATTTGAAGTTAAAAAAAGTCAAAAATTATCTCCCAAATACATCGTTGTTACTTTTGAGTCATTTCTCTAAGCAAATAAAACAAGAAAGCGAGACCCTATTTTCTCTCTCTCTCTCTCTCTCTCTCTCTCTCTCTCTCTCTCTCTCACACACACACACACACACACACACACACACACACGCACACGCACACACGAAAAGGTCAGCTACACCAAAATGTTAATAGCGGACAGATCTCTCTGGTGGTGGTATTGTGCATGATTTTAATTTGCTTCATTAGACTTGTTTATCGGTCCTGAAATGTTCATAACGAACACATATTACTTTTATTAGCAGAAAAAAGGACACACCCCAGAAAGCTGTTTTCATTTAGGAAAGCACACACCACCACAGCAGCCATGACAGAAGGGAGTGAAAAAAAGAGCATGAGGTGGGGTGAGGCCGGAGGGAAAGGGGCTGGCGGGGTGGGTGCTGAGGTGGGAAAGGCAGGAGGTGGCCGGACAGGTGAGGGCAAGGAAGGCGTAGAGAGGAGCGGCCCTGGCAGGGCACAGAGTTCCCACCTGCCTTTCCTGCCCCATTCTCCACCCCTAGCTGTGCCATCCCCCAGGTCTCTGGGCTGCCTGTGGACTGGCCCTCAGGTGGGTGGACACCTGGGTGGTCAGAGGGAGGAGCAGCTACGCTCCTCTTGCAGTGCCTGGGGACAGCACTGGGACCAGCCAGAACTTGAACTCCTTTGGGACCTGTCCACCTAGTTAAATTTGAATTTCAAATAAGCAGTGGATAATTTTATAGTATAAGTATATCCCAAATAGTACACGGGACATACTTACACCCAAAAAAAATTGTATTTGTGTTCTGAAATTCAAATTTAACTGGATATCCTGTATTTTTATTTGCTCAATCTGGCAACCCCACTTCCAGGATGCTTTGGGAGACAGCTCTGTCACTGACTAGTCATCCTGGCCCTCTCTGAACCTCAGTTTCTCCAGCTGTGAAATGGGTATAAACTCAACCACTGGTGAGTTTATACTGGGCTGAAACTGGGCTGGTGGAGACTCCGGCATCCCACATGGTACAGAAGCCTCAGGAGAACCTACAGCTCAGGGTGGTTGTTATCCCCATGCTGCCGAAGAGGAAAAGGAAACTGAGGCACAGAGAAGGAAAGTGATTCCTCTCCTCTGAAAAGGGAGGAGGCTCACACATATCTTAGTGGCAGTGGCCGTATGAGAAGAGAGACAACACTGATAAGATACTGAGCCCCGTACTGCACCTGCATCATCCCCATCACTTGGGCTGCTACAGCGAGCAGCCCAAGTGATGGGGATGATGGCCTTTACCCTTTCAGAGGGAATCACGTGCACAGAGAGGTAAGGTGACTTGCCCAAGGTCACATAGTAAGTGGCAAAGCTGAGATCCTAACCAGGGCCTGCCTCCTGAGACTGTGGTTCTCCTCCAGGTAGGCCGTAAGCTGCAGAAACTTGGTACCTAGGGTTGGGCGCTGGTGTTACCGGCCATAACAGAGGTTCCTCCTCTGTTTCTCTGCCTTGACATTGTTAACATTTGGGGCTGGATCTCTCTGGGTAGCGGGGGGAGGAAGGACGGGCATCCAGTGCACTGTAGGGCGTTCAGCAGAATCCCTGGCCTCTACCCACTAGACACCTGTCCACTGCACTCCCCAAGTTGTGACAGCTAAAAATGTTTCCAGATGTACTAACTTATCCCCCTAGGGGGCAGAATGACCCTAGATGAGAACCACTGGGTCAAATAGGACCTTGGTCCCAGAGTGGGGTTGGCAGCTCAGAGGGGCACCTGGGTGGGAGGTGAGGGGCACTCACGCTCTGCATCTTGGCCTCTGTGTCCACGATGTTCTTCTCCACCTGGTCGGCATTCTTCTGAAGCTGATCGATCAGCTCTGACAGCTCCTTGTTAGAGATGCTGCAGACAGGAAAAGGCGAAGTTTAGCTGAGAGCCTGGCAGGCAGAGGCCGTGTCCCCACCAGTGCCCTGGCCTTCCAGGCAGTCCCCAGCCCCAGGCTCTGAGCAGAAATTGCCCAGCGAGCCTCGGATGCAGCTTGGCTGCCCACCCCTCCCCCCGCAACATCACAAAGCCACAGAAACAAGACAGCACCTGGGCGGGAGGAATCAGCCCCGACTCTGGTCATTCACTCTAAGACTCTTTGCCCTTTTTTCCATATTTCTTATTGAGATACAATTCTACACATACTATAAAATTCACTCTTCTGAAGCATAATTCAGTGCTTTTTAATATGTTCACAAGGTTACACAACCATCATCGCTATCTAATTCCAGAACATTCTCATCGCCCCAAAAAGAAACCCTGCACCCTTTAGAAGTCATTCCCATTGCCCCTGCTTCCAGCCCCTGGCTACCACCAATCTACTTTCCATGTCGATGGATTTGCAGACTCTGGACATTTCATATAAATGGAGTCATATAATATGTGGCCTTTTATGATTGGCTTTCACTTAGCATAATGTATTCACGGTTCAACCTGATGTAGCCTGTGTCAGTGCTCCATCCTTTTATATGGCTGCATAATATTCCCTTGCCTGGATAGACCACATTTTGTGTATCCAGTCATCAGTGGATGAACATTTGGGTTTTGTCCACCTTTTAGCCATTACGAATCATGCTGCTATCAACATTCGGGTACAAGTTTTTGTGCAAGCACCCTTATTGTTAAATACCTGATCTTTTTCTTTCAATCTACATACTCTTTAAATAAACGTACTTAAAAGGGGAATTTGAGTTTCACATTGTAAACAGAAAACCAGAAACCCTTGCCATAAATGGGAGAAACCACCAAAATAAATTCCATGGAAATAAAATGACGGCATTAGGTTCTAGTTGAACGCTTGGTCACCTGCACACATCAAGACAAAGCTCAATCTTCCCTTGCTTAAAAGCAGAGCTAGGCATGTATCACTAATAAGAGCCATATCAGCGCCAAGCCGAAACTTTCTCTTGGATGTTGTCAGAGCGTCTGAGAGACGTAAAATCAGAACAGCTTTCTCACTCAGTGCTTCAGTGTTCTCTCCCGTCACACATGGCCTCCTCTGAAATCGCATCACAGACCACTCTGGCAAACACCACTGTGGTATCGAAGACCTTTTAGCCCTAGAGTTAGGGTTCTGGCTATGTGACTTGGCCAAGCTGCTGTACCTCTCTGTGTCTCTGCTTCCACTGTCAGATGGAATAATTACCTTTCTCAGTGGGTGTGACACATAGGAATGAGGTTATACGGGCAAAGAGCCGGGCTTCTAGTAAATCTCACAAAGGTTCGTGATTATTGTTAAGGAGCCTTACTGATTGCTGTCCAGTCCTACCTTTGTTCTTGTTTTCTCGAAACAAAGGAAAAAACAAAGACCAGAGAGGGACAGCAACTTGGCCAATGTCACCCAGCCAGCCAGATGGTCAAAATTAATGTTCAGTCACCCAAACTCCATCGAAAACACTTCTGTATCAACTACATGGTGGGGCCTCAGCAGCCAAGCACCCAGAAGTTTCATTCCACCTGCACTCATTAAGCACCTACTGTGTGCCAACCCCAGCACCACACACAGACACAGCCTCACCCTCTGAGAATTCATCCTTTAGACAGGGAGGAAATAATTTACAGAAATAGTATAAGACTGAGGCAAGCATAGGATAGGGGCTAGGTTTACCCAGAGGAGCCCCCTGACCAGCTGGGTGGGGAGGGGGATGAACAGTGAAGACTTCCTGGAGGAGGCAGTGGTGGCTGGGTTCTACAGGACGAGGAGGAGTTGGGTTTGCGGGCGGAAGGCTCCAACGAGGAGAAGCCACGAAAGACAGGTCCTAGATGTGTCCCTTTGGGTGGGCCAGGGCAGGCTTTTGACCCTCAAGCAGAGGGGGGCTGCCAGCTTTTCAGAGTAAAATTCCTCAAATCAAGGCCTGGGACCCAACTACTGTGGCATGAAACCTTCAGATTCCCAGGTATAACCCAGACCCTCTAAATGCAGATCTCTAGAGCTAGGCCCAGTAAGCTGTATTATTAGTGCCGTTGTTTTTACATGTTCCCCAGGGGACCCTGGTACCCGCCAGAGTTTGAGGTCCAACACTGCAGGTATCGGGGGAAGCCAGGGGTGGGAGTGGAGGGCAGAGATGGTACAGCAAACAGAAGCTATGAGGCTGTCCGTCCATGTCCCAACCTTGGCTGTACCACGCCTGGACACACAGGAAGTAGGGGGAAACAAGACTCAGGCCACAACCTCTGCAAAGGCAACTAAGGAGGCAGCCTTCCCCAAAGTTGGGGTCCTAGGAATCCCAGTCCTTTAAGTCACTCCTAGAATGAAGCCTTCATCAGTCAAGGCAGTTAGGAAAACTCAACCAACCCCTCAATAAGTTCCTGAGCCAGTAAAGGCTCTGAGAAGTCCTGCAGTGGAGAAAGCTGGTATTCAGTGGAGTCGCTAGAAATGTTCAAAAGAGGATACTGTGGATGGAGGAACTGGGTAAAGAGGGGTAAGGGCTTGTTCCTGGGTTATGGGCCAACCCCCATTGCTCCCATTGCCTGGCTGGGCAGACCACCTGGGGAACATGAGCGCTTCCGGGTCCCTGAGCCCCACCCCAGCCACTGATCCTCAGCTTGGCCTGCTGCACCCAGATGCAGCGAGTCTCAACCCATATATTTAGCCTACGACTGTTTGGGCCACCATCAGGAATCTGCACTGTGGGTTAGGTGGGGGCCTTCGTCCCTCTCAGGTCCCTGTCTGATCATGTGTCTAGAGTACTCCCAGTCCAGCCCCTTTGCTGGTTGCGGCAGGTGACAGAAAGCGCCTTCTGGACCCCATCCTGGCTGGGGTCCTTCAAAGCCCAGTGCCAAGAAGGGGACACGGGGTAGGGTGGAGGCGGGGAGACAGCCAGCCCTGGGGAACTGGACTGCTAGTGGAAAACAAAAAAGGGCTCAGCGGAAGCCTGCTGTCAGATGGGCGTAAGTTCCAAGTTTCGTTGGGCTCTTTACAATTTGGACTGTCTAAGGCAAGCACCTTACTTAATGTGCCTCGGTTTCTCCATCCATCAACTGGGGATGACCACAGAGCATCACGATAATTTGACACTTACAGACATCAGACAGGTTCGCAGGCATTGCCCCAACAGCATCCTCACCCCGAGTCCCCAGGAGAGGTTTGTATGCCCCTTTATAGGTGAGGAAACCAAGGCTCAGAGATGTCAAGGCACTTGCCCAGGGTCACACAGCTTGTGAATGTGGAGCCAGGACTCTCTCCTTGGGCAGTCTTGCTCTAGACGCCACATGATCAAATACTGGGCTAACAGCTACTCATAGAGGGGCTATAAAAATCACATGAGCCCATACAACAATCATAATCACCATAATAGTATGAGCCCATATTTATTTACTTTTTACATGCCAGGCTCTCCACCCACTTCCTACTAAATCTTCATTACAACCTTTCGAGGTAGAGGTTGGCCCAATGGATAATCATTATTTATCATCCCCACATTACAGATGTGGAAACTGAAGACCAGAGAGGTTCAGTAACTTTCACAAAGTCACACAGTAATGACATGTCAGAGACAGAATCCTAACTCAGGTAGGTCCCAAGTCCAAGCCGTTAACAACCCCATGCGGCAATCTTGCAGGGCTCCCAGTATACAGCAGGCACTTAACAGATTAATTTAAAATGCCAAGTGTCCCAAACTACAGTGTGATGTCACTTTCCATCCACTTGGATGGCTATAATAAAAAAGACAGGCCATAACAATTGCTGGCGAGGATGTGGAGAACTCAGAACCCTCGCACACTACTGGCAGGAATGTAAAATGGTGCACCTGCTTTAGAAAACAGTCTGGAAGTTCCTCAAAAAATTAAAGTTGCCATAAGACCCCACAATTCCACTCCTTGCTACCTGCCCAAGAGAAATGAAAACACACATCTACATCAAAACTGGCACGCAAATGTTCATGGCAGCACTATTCACAAGAGCCAAAAAAAAGTGGAAACCACCCAAATGCTCATCAACTGAATAACAAAATGTGGTCTAGTCACACAATGGAATACGATTTGGCCGAAAAAGGGATGAAGAACCGATACCTGCTACAATATTAAGAAACCCTGAAACCATTTCATTACGCCAAACACGAAAGGTCACATGTTGTATGATTCCATTTACATGAAATAACTAGAACAGACAAATCCATCGAAGCAAAGAAGGGATGAGAGGTTCCCAGGGGCTAGGAGAAAGGGGAGTGACTGACTGCTAAGGATGTGGGGTTTCTTTCTGAGGTGATGAAAGTGTTCTAAAATTGATTATGGTGATGACTGTATAATTCTGTGAATACACTAAAAACGGTTGAATTATACACTTTAAATGAGTGAATTGTATGGTATATGAGATATATCTCAACAAGGCCGTTCCCAAAAAATTAGCAAGTGCCATTTATAAGTGAGAGAGGTTTTTTCCCTTCTTCTCTCACCCTCTTGAGTCGGTTCGCCTTTTATCTTATTTTCCATGGAGGCCAGGCCAGCTCCAGGTTACACCCAGCTGCCTAGAAGATGCTAGTTAACACTCAGAGGGCTGACCACGTGCTAAGCATGTCACCTACAGATTAGCTCATTTAATCCTACCGCGCTGTGAAGTAGCACTGTTCTCCCATTTTATAGATGGGGAAACTAAGGCACAGAGCGATTAGAAAGCCTGGCCACAGTCCCACTACCAGAAAGCAGAGCAGAGCTGGGATTTGAACCCAGGCCTCTGAAGCATGGTTCTAGCACATTCACCCTTAGGGTCTGAGGTTCTGAATCAGAGACCCCAAAGGGTCCTGCATTCAAACTGCCATCCAGCTGGCCACGGAAGCCAATGTATGTCCCCGAACCCCATGCCAGGAATGCAGGAGGTTAGGGAACCCACAGGGAGGGAGCAAAGATCTCAAGAGAGGTGGGAACTGGCTCGGCAGGTCCTGCTTTTCATCTCATTAATAAACCACAAGGGGCAGCCAGACGTGGCGGTAACCAGGGGGCATCTGATGGAGACCAAGATACAGCCCTTCCCCATTGTCATCCTCCCAGTCCTGTCCCACCCACATAGATGGCACTCACTTGGCACCTCCACTCACTCAGGAAGAGGAGGGAAGAAGGAAGCCATCTGAGTGACATTTTGGGAAAGGGATATGCCCAGCCCTCCCTCCACTTACTCAGAAGTTTAACACGGACACAGGTGCCGAGAGCAGAGGCTGTGGGCCCTGGCAGCTGCCTCAGAAGTCATCCAGCCCCACCTGCTCATTACACAGATGAGCAAACCTAGGCCCTTGGAAGCGAAGGCACCAGCCCAAGGTCACAAGCGGGGCAGCTGGTGCCTGGAGCCAGACAGGATTCAAATCCTGACTGCACCAATCATCGGTGCAACCTTGGAGGGGCTCAATTTCATCATCTGTAAAATGGGAGTGGTACATCCTACCTAGTTAAGTGAGGGGGTGGGGGAGGGTCTGGGTCACTTCTGGAAACACCAGAATTGAGTGTCAAAGACCACTTTGGGGTTTGAGGACTGAGTTGGAGGTTCAGAGCAGTGTCTTGGGGGGCCCCAAAGCAGATTTGAGATTTAAGCTTACAGATGAGGTGTCACTGCTGGTTTCATCAGGACCTAAACAGTGCCTGGCACACCAGAGGCACTAAATGAAGGAACCTGAATCGCCTAGCACACTGTAGGGGCTCCGAAATGGTGACGATGACATTTGTTTGCCAACACGTATTTGTTGCACTTTTACTCCCTGCAGAGGTTGCCATTTGCAATGAAACGAATTCTTTACATTGCCCCCTAAACTGTGCATGCAGTTCTGCCCAGGACCCTCCTTCTCTCCTGGGGACCCCTGCTTGCCAATGGTGTTTGGTCGCGTAAAATTGGTTCCTTCTGAAAAAACTTTACATGTGGGAGTCCTGACCCCAGGCACTGAGGACACGGGGTCACATCCACAGAACCCATCCCAATGACACATAACCTCCATCTCATTGCTAGGAGCCAGCAGACAAACCCAAATTGAGGCTGGTCCAAAAAACGCCTGACTGAACCTCTCCAAAAGTGTCAAGGTCACGGAAGACCAGACTGGGGCATGTCAGACAGGAGGAGACTAGGATGACAATGACAACTAAACATGACATGGGATCCTAGAACAGAAAAAGGACATTAGGGGAAACTGGGGAATTAGGAAATTGTTTATAGTTGTTTTTTTTTTGTTTTTTTTTAAGGTTCTTTCTATTTCTGGATTTTCTGGCAAACCCCTATAGAAGCAGATGCTATGCTTCTGGGTGATGGGACATCCAGGATGCCCACCTGTGGACAGGTAGGGAGAACATAGGATGCCACGGCCCAAGGCCTAATCTGGGAAAAGCTGATGGGACCCAGGACTTAGCTGTCCCCGGAAATGGCTGCCTCGGCCCAGTCCAGGCTGCAGTCAGGGGCTGTGAGTGGGTTTCACAGGCCAGGTGAGGGTCATACTGGCAGACTGGGGCCGTTTCTCCAGAGAACCGACCCTGGTTTTCTTCTCCTGGCTGAGGAAGCCGGAGTCTGGTGTGTGTCCAGAAGGGCCTGGGTCCTATCCAAGATGTGACAGGCAGCCCCACTTATTTGGACTGGTCTGCATATGAGAATCCAGGCACAAGGAGGAAAAAACAGGAAGGAGGAAAAAACAGGGAGCAGGCCGACTGGGGGGCTGCCTGGCACTGCCTTAGAGCTCCAGGAATGGGTTTGAGGGTGCACTAAGGGACAAACAAGAGCTTTTGGGTCTGAGCCCACAGGTGCCAGCATAGAACAGGAACCGCTTTGTGTCCCAGGATGTATTCAGAGCTCTGGAACTGTAGGGAGCAGGCCTGGGAGCCTCACGTGGCATCAGGTACCCCGCTCTGTCCCCAGGAGTTAGAAACTCAATAACCACAGTCCAACCTGCTTCATAGCCAAGGAGGTCAGCTGCAAAGTGGGGAGCTGGGACTGGAACTCAGGGCCCTGCGATGCCCAGTGTGGCCCAGGACAGCCCATGGTCTGGTCAGCAGGGATGCGAGAACAGAGGTAGCACCCGAGGTCACCATGGATGCTTCATGTGGGCAAAGAAAGAAAACACAGGCATCTCGGGGGACCCTCGCCCCCAGCCCAGCGCTCCCACTTTAGTTTTGTGCAGACGTCCTCACCCTTTCTGCAGTGTAGCCTTACTGCAGTACCGCCTGTGGTTAAGCACCCGGACTGAAAGCGAACATCCTGGATTTGAATCCTCACTCAGTCCTTTTAAGCTGTGAGTTACTTAGCCTCCCCAGGCCTCAGTTTCTCCATTTGTCAATGGGGGTCATGGCAGTAGGCATACCATAGGGGTGGGGTAGGGATTCATCAATAGATATGAAGTGGTGCCTTGGAGGGGAGCCCAGGCTCTCTGCTTTTACCTGGGGTCACTGTCCAGGAATTTGGGTTCCTTTTAAGGAATTGATAAAAGCCAGCAGCCAAGGACCAACTTCAGAACCTGCTGGCCCTGGGGAGCTAAAGAAAGACTCCAGGCCGCCTGCACCGTTCACACTGATGTGCGTGCAAGCCCAGACGCGCTCTGGTTCCGCCTCGTGGATGTTGCCTCAGCAGGGCGTGGGGAATTCACAAGTAACATCGATATCTGGCAATGTCTCCTCCAGTCTCTGCAGGGAGAGGCTGCTGCACGGGTACCCGCAACGAGGCTGCTGGCAGGACGCAGATCCCGGCCCGGCGGAAGGACTCGGGTCTGGGCTGAGGAGCGTGTCATTAGGATTGGGGATCCGAGAGGTGTCGGGCGTTTCCACCACGGGTCTTTCTGCTGCTCTGAGAACTCTCTCCTGTCTGCAGGAGGAAACCGCAGAAGGGAGGGTGGGGAGGGCACGTCTACCCGGTTGTTCAAGCAGAACCCCAAGAACCGCCTTGATCCCCGCCTCTCCCCCCCACCTCCATTCCCCCTGGGAATGGCTCTTCTGTGCTTCCATCCTCCCTCTGCCCCTGCGTCTCCACCTGATCAATGTCGCCATTTCATACCTGGACCAATGCAATGGCCACCCCAACCATCTCCCTGCACCCCAACTCTTGCCTCCCTGCGCCAACTTCTGCACGTTTGTCAGAGTTCTTTCAACAATGCTACCAGATCACGCCACTGTCCGGCTTCAAACTTACAGGTGTCCCCAAATGCTCCCAGATTTGAGCTCACACTCCTGCCCAGGCCCACGAGGCCCCCAGCATAAGCCCCTCCCACCCTCAGCCCTCAGCCCTCAGCCCTCAGCCCTGTGACCAGATCAGCCCTCAGCCCTCAGCCCTCAGCCCTCAGCCCTGCGCCCAGCCTCACTGCCCCAGTCGACAGAGCTCTTTCTTGCCTCAGGGCCTTTGCACTGGCCATGCCCTCTGTGGGTCTCTGTTCGTGGGTCACCTCCAGGACTGCCCTGGCTGAGACTCAGTCTCCTGGCTGCAAGCCCACTTGTCTTGCTTGGTCTCTCCACCTCCTTCCCAGGCTCAGCAGCCACCAGAAGTACCTGCTTCGTGGCCCTCCTGCCCCCAGGAGAGACCTAAGCCTACCAAGGACACCACGAATGAACGGCCAACCCTCCAGCCTGCACAGAGCCACCTTGTTTGCTGCCTTCAGCTCTCCTCATCCAAGTCATGCTGTACCAGCTGGCCCATTCTCTTCTCTATCCTGCCTGCAGGGAGGGAAACTGAGTCAGCCTGGCACGGGGAAAGAACGAAGACTGCATTGTCGCCCTGACCTGGGTGTGGGCTCGGGCAGGTTCCTTCACCTCTCCGTGCTTCAGTTTTCTCACCTGTGAAATGGAGATAAGAACTGATCCCAGCACAGAGTGTTGAGACAGTTCAAGGAGATGATCCTTGACATGGCTGTCACATCACGAAGGCTCAGGATTGCTGGGGCTTTTATCTATTTTATTCACCGCTATGTTGACAGCACCCGGCACAGAGCTCATCCAAGCAACAGTCAAATGCACTGAAGCGTTTGGAGTAACAACATGTGTTATTTCACCTGCCTAGCCTAACTTTCCTCATCCATTCAAGGGGGCTATGGCGTCTGCTGGCCCAGTAGCAAACAGAAAGTCACATTTAATAGGTGGGAAACGTGCCCGAGGGGACAGGGGCTGGGTGCTATGTCACTTTGCGTTTAAGACCACCGCTGTCCAATAGGAAGAGAATACGAGCCACATTTGTAATTTAAATTTTTCTAGTAGCCACATAAAAAACGTCGAAAGAAATAGGCGAACTTAATTTTTATGTTTTTTATTCAACCTAACTTATCTAAATATTATTTTGACAGGTAGCCAACAGAACAACATCATTAATCAGATATTTTAGATTCCTTTTTTCATACTATGTCTTCAAAGCCTGGCTTTGAAGTGTAGTTTTCACTGGCAGCACACCTAGTGGTTATTGTATTGTACAGCACATCCTGGGGCGATTCTGGGGGCTCTGGACCACTTTGCTCTAAGCCCAAAGCAAGTATCAGTTTTGCCCTGATGAAGATGATAAATGTTTGGAACATCTCTCTGCCTCGCCCAGTGCCTGGTACCCAGGGACACATAATAAATGGTCATTCCCTTTGCTCCCTGCCCCTTTCCCGCCAGACCCACACAGGCTGGCTAGACATATGCCCAAAGCCAGATCCTGTCTAAAGGTCCCTGGCTGCCTGACTCCAAAATAATCCAGGGCTCCCGACTGCACCCAATAGTGTAGTGCCCGGGTGTGGTGTGCCAGGACACACAGACCACAGCCTGACACCTTCCCCCAGGCCCCTAGAGCTGCAGCATCCTTACCTACAGGCCATGGGGGTAGAGCCAAGGGCACTTGGCTTGCTCCCCTGCCATCCCTCCCTCCAGGCTGGGAGAATGACCTCTTTTCTGAACTGCCACTCCAGGGAGCAGATCACACCCCAGTAACTGCCCCAGTTGTTCCTTCCTGCCCCAAACTGTTCTGTCCCTCATCGGTCACAGCCCAACTTGTTCTCTTTCAATGTACAGAGATGGGAACTGGTGGGGACAGGGCCCGTCCAATGGAGATGGCCCGCCTTCCCTGGCCAAAGCCACCTCACCTTCCGGACCTGAGTCAGGCCTCATGTTCCGGCCCTTGATCACATCTACAGTTCCTCCCTTTTGGGGTTAATTCTGCCTCAATGGGTGTGTACAGGAGCAGGCAGGAGCAGCAGGCATGAGCCTCAGAATGTCTGGAATGTAGAGGAGTGCACACTTCTCTGGGAACCAGCCTCCTCCCTCCCAGGGAGGGGGCCTGGCCTCCCGCTGGCCCTGGTCCCCTTCCCCTGGGCACTGCCTGCCTCCAGGGCTTGAGTGGCTCCCTAGAAATCTCCAGATCTGGTGAGAGGCTCACCGTGGGGGCTGGGTGGCCCCGGTCTCCACCTTCTTTAAACACTGCCTGGCTGAGACTGCAAAAGCTTGTCACTCTTGGACATCTGTGCTGTCCCCGACATAAAGGAACACACCGTAGGCACTCAGGAAATGAGTGCTGAATACGAACAACAACTAGACACTGAGAGCACCCATGAGGTGCTTATCGCCTGCTCAGCCCTTTCATGCCTTTCCCATTGAAATCTCGCAGCCCTCGGAGGTAGGCGCCCTATAGTTACTGGGGCACTTTCTTAATCCTACCTAGTAGTCTATAAACTTTTGGACAATAAGGACAATACGTCTTTTGGAGGAGCCCTTCTGTAGCCCTTAATTCCAGGCCTTGCATAGGCTTGGGGCTCAATGAATAGGTGTTGAGTTGAACAGATGTCTTATAGCACATCAACTTCGGTCTCCCATTTTCAAGATGAAGAGAACTGAGGCTCAGAGGAGTGAAGGAACCGGCCCAAGATCGCCCAGCTGGGAAGTAGTGGCGCCAGGATTTGTACAGGCTTGAGAGTCACCTCCTCAAAACAAAAAAAAACCCATCAATACCAACCCACAGAAAGAGAGGGAGACACTGGGGAGACGTGGAGAGACAGGATGGTGGAGCAAAGGTGTTCACCACCCAGGGGAGGCACAGCGATTTGCATCATGTTAACATCTTTGTCAGTACAATTAATCCCAGTGGTTGGGTAACAATCAGGGGCAATAACTGAGGCTGAGTCATTCTTCTAAGATGCCACCATGAGGGGCTCCCAGCCTTTCCCTCTAGGCAGGCCTCTGGGGCGGGAAGCGGGGGGAGTGGGGAAAGAACCCACCTCCTTAGGCCGCGCCCTACCTAGATCTTGACACGTGTTCAACTTCCATCCTCAGAACAACGCGCTGAGGTCAGTGCTGATGCTGAGGTCGGTACTATCATCACACCCACTGAGGATGAAGAAACGGAGCCGGGGAGAAGGGGCAACTTGCCTGGGGCCACAGGGTTAGCCAATGTCTGTGCTGGTGACCGCTGCCACTCCAGCTGGTTCTCTAGTCAGTATTTTCAGATATTCAATTACTGCTGAATATCCCCACCCCCCAACTCCCTGTCATATCTCTGCCCCCCTTACAGGCCCTGGGCACAGGCCCTTCTCTATTACCAAGCCCCCACGGACAGAGTTACTGAAGACGTGTTATAAAAGTCTGTTCAATTTAAACCTATTTATTGAGCCTCGAGTCTATGCAAGGCCTGGAATTAAGGGCTACAGAAAGGCTCCTCCAAAAGATGAGTAAGTCCTTACTGTCCAAAGGTTTATAGCCTAATAGGCAGGATTAAGAAAAGCACCCCACAACTATAATTACAAAGATTCGGATCACCTGGGTCAGAGTATTTCCACCTGCTCTGCCCATTCAGCCCTTACATCCTAATTTTATTTGTGAAGATATAGCTCAATCCACTAAAATGCAGGAAAAGAGCACAAAAGAAACAAAGAGAAAGCGTGATAAATAGGAAATACAAGACAATAGGTCCGAACGCATCAGTCATAGTAATAAACGTGAATGAGTTAAACTCGCCTGTTACAAGATAAAGACTCTCAGATGAGAATATAAAAATAAAACAAAAGTCAGCTCTAGGCCATTTTACAAGACACATACCTGAAACAGAATGATATGGAAAGGTTCAAAATAAAAGAACAGAGTGAGACAGACTGGGCAACTGCGACTGAACGGGGAAAGCAAGGCGCACGTAACTCTAAGACAAGATGGGGCGAGGCCGCGGGGAGAAATATGTGGTTCGCACCCCTCGCTGCACATCAAAAGACTGAGGTCTGGGCCCTGCCCCAGAGATTCTGACTTAACTGGTCTTCAGCCGGGGCCTGGCCAATGCTTTTAAAGCTCCTCAGATGATTCTAATGTTTAGCCAGGGCTGGGAACCGGGAACCAGCCACAGCAATGTGTTATGGGACTTGGGGGAGCACAGGGAGGAAGAATCCTAGATCTCTGCGGGAAGGAAGTCTTGAAAGAAAGCAGTACACAGGAAGCACCTAATAAATACCAGGTTGATTGGTCAATTGACTGATACTCTCCCTACCAGAAACTTCTATGGTAATTAGGCAGTAAATTCCTCCACGCCCAGCTGTGAGTTCTGGGGAAGTAGATCCTAAGCTGAGGGTTGTTGGTGTAGTAACTATGGCTCCCATTCATGGCCTAATCTGTTTCCACCTAGAGAAGGCCGCCCCACCTCTGGGCCCATGTCAGGCGTGTGCTTTTGGGCTCCTGTTACAGACACACACAGACATTCAAGCCGTTTTGGATAATATCAGGGTGTGTCTGGAAGATTTCTGCAAGATTTAAACGGGGCTCAAGCTGAACTCGGCATCTCCGGGTGACAGGACAGCATTCCGGGTTTAAGACCCTGGCATCATTTATTAAGCGCCCACTACATGCGTGATGATTTACACATGTCATCTCCAGTCCTCTCCACAATCCCACATGCTCCAATTCGCAGATTCAAAACAGACCTTCCGCCACTGTTTACAGAGCACCTACTATGGGCCAGGCACCATTCTAGGAGGCGGGTGGAGGGGTGGGAAGGTTGGGAGCAATCACATGGCACACAAAGTAAAGCCTACACTCCAGGACCTTCCGCCACTGTTTACAGAGCACCTACTATGGACCAGGCACCATTCTGGGGCGGGGGTGGGAGGTGGGAAGGTTGGGAGCAACCACACGGCACACAAAATGAAGCCTACACTCCAACAATAAGGAGCAAAAACCAGAGAGAGGCAGGAATGTGGCCATGGCACAGCTGACGAGCGGCACAGCTGGGCCTGGAAGACGGGTTCTCAGCTCCCAAACCCAGGCTCTTCCTACTCTGCCCACCTTGCCCCCCGTCCCTGCCCATACGCCTCAGCTTCCACCCTCAGTAACATGGGGGTTTGGTTGCCCGTTTTGTAGTTGGGAAGAGTCAAGCTCCTTTTCTGGAGCCACAGGACCCAGGTGGCGCAGGCTTAGAATCCTTCCTCATCCTTCAACTGAAACCAAAAAGTCCCCACATCTTGGATGGAGAAAACCTTAAAAGGTATGAGTCTGAAATCTGAGCCCAGGAAGCTGGGGCAACAAAGAATTCTGCACCCAACTGCTTCCTGCAGCTCGCAGACTTCCAGGGTCAGCAGGCAGTGAGTGGGTGGGGCTGCCAGCCAGCCAACGGCCTGATGTGCATTTAGAATCACAAGACAAAACCCCTCTGCCCAGGAAAGGACTGATTGGTGGATAGGTGGGGCACCCCACAAGCTGGCCTGCCTGCTACCATCTCAAAATGCTCAGGGCAGAGCATGTGAGAGTCTCGGACGCGTTACTGAAACTCTGAGCCTTACCTGGAAGAGGGATGAGGGAAATATTATGTAAAAAAGAAAACAATTATAATTTAGGGTGGCTGTTCCCAGCTAGGACTCAACCTTAGAGCCTCTTATATGTTCACACCTTTCCCTGTTACCCTCCCACACACCCAGCATTTCTATTTGTCTCCCCATCCAAAACCTTCCTGTTTACCCTCCACTCTTGCATCCCAGGCCTTTGTGTACCTTCCCCCTCCTGAGGCCACCTCCTCTTCTTCCCCTAGATCTTTTCTTTTCCTATTGACCGGACGCTGAGATGCAGGACACCGGCTGTGCCTCTCATGCTATTCTAGCTGTCAGCTTTCCTTGTCCATCCCACCCCTCACTTTAAAACACTTGAAAATGCATCACCTAACTCGAACGTGCAGAAAAATCCTGAAGAGACTCCTACCGCCACTATCTAGCTGTTGTTGCCATGTTGCCATATATCCTTCAGATTTTGTTTAAAAATAAAATCGTCCATTATCCCTTAGCCCCTTCTTCAGGGGTAGTGTAATTCTGGAGCTGCTGGTTTCTTCCTAAGCCTGTTTTATACTTTCAAAACATACCCATGTCTGTGTCCAGAAACATTATATGGAATTGCCTTTTCAGGTTTATGCCCATGGATGCACACCTCACCATCTCATGCTCCTCGGTGCTTTCCTTCTGGTCCTAGATGCCCCCTCCTCCAGAAGCCCACCGGGCTGGCTCAGGGCCACTTCGCCTCCACTACCTCAGCTTATCACTGTTGCCATCTATTTCCTGAGCTCATGGAAGGGGACCGGATGGGGGCAGTGGGCACTCTCTGCTCTGGTCCTCACATTCCTGTCTACAGATAAAAACCCAGCTCCACCTTCTTGGTCAGGGTGTGTGTCTGGTGCGTTTGTTGCTGTGAGATGTTGAAGGAGGGAGAGAGTCTTAGCCGTAGTCCCCACGGCTCACTCTCATTCATTCACTCAGCCCATGGGCCACGCAAGCCAGTCTCTTGGGAAGATAGGTATTCACCCCCATCTGGCCACCACACACTGCTGAATCCAATGGCTGCTGAGATAAGAGCCACAAAGAAGATGGGGAGACAACAGAGGAGGTGGGTCTGCTCCAGCAGAGAAGTGAGGGAGTGCTTCCTTGAGGAGCAATGGCGAACCACAGCCAAGAGCTGTGGGAAGAGCATTCCAGGCAGAGGAACAGTGTGGGCAAAGGCCAAGTGGCTGGATGCAGTGTGGAAAGGTGAGGATGAACGGCCTGCATCCATGTCGTGCAGGACAGCAGCAAAGGGAAGCCTGGGGCGGGGCTTAAAGCGACAGGGGGACAGAATGAGATTTTCATTTTGCAAAGAGCTCCCTGGCTGCCATGGGGCAAGAACTGGGGTGTTGGGGTAGAAGCAGGAACTGTGAAGAGGCTACTGCAATGCCCAGGCAAGAGAGGCTGGGCTGATGGCCCAGCATGGGCTGCTAGCTCTAGAGGCAGGGAGAAGTGGGGGAAGGGCAGGGCTCGACCTGCAGACAGCAAGGGGTACCAGGGGCCTCTCTCCCCAGGCTCAGGAGGTTGTAACACAGAAGACGAACCAAAAGCAGAAAGAACAAAGACCAGAAGCTATTTCCCTCTTCCCACTCCCAAAACAGGCTGTAGCAGGCCAGGGCAGGCCGCCTGGGATGGTGGCAGGCTGTGGTGACACGTGGGAATCCTGGGTCCTCCTCCCTTGACAAGGAACCTTGGAAATGCTCTCAAAGGCAGTTTATTCCCCAGCCCCCAGGACCCTCCTGATGTCCCTCCCCCTTCTTAGGTGTGCATTGAGTTTAGCCTCTCTCCTCAAACTCCCTGTCCCCAGATGACTGCCCCTGACGGTGCCTGAAATGCCACCTTTAGCAGTCATCCTTATAGGTTCGGCTGGTTCTGTTCTGAATCTAATTCATCAGGTTTCGTTCCCTCTGCCAAGAGAAAGAACAGGCAAGTGAGGGCAAAGCCAGAGAGAAAAGAGGCTGGGAAGGGTTTCTGGGGCAGAATCAGAGAATGCAAAAGCCAGTGACTCCACTATCTGGCCCAAGGCAGTCCCTAGACAGCTGCCACTAGCCGCAGGTCCTGGTACGGAGACCTACTTTCCCTCCTCAGGAGCCCCTGGGCCCCCAGAATCAGCCATTTGTGAGCTGTGAGCCCAAGGCGAGTGTCTTTACTCTTGGCCTCAGTGTTACTCTCTGTGAAATAAGTGACACCACCACGGTGCCCGAATGAGATGCTGTAACATCCATGGCTGTGCCAGGCACACAGTAGGTGCTTGAGAAATGGCTATGCAGATCACTGAAGTCCAATCACCCATGTGGCTGGAGGTGGGCTTTGCTGACAGGGAAAGCCTCGCTGTCAAATCTTTCAGGCTTTCCAGCTGTCACTGATAAATGTGTGCACGTGTGTCTGTCTCTCCACCTATCTGCCTAAGGGGATCCACGTGAATGTTGGGATGGATGGGTGAGAGTCAGCTGACTCCATGCCCTACCCAGGCTGCAGCCTCCACAGCTGGAAGGAGACCAGCTGCCTGGGCTTAGCAGTGTGTGATTACAGACATTGGCTGCTATGGTTCACTGGGCATTCACTGTGAGCCAGGTCTGGGGCTGGGATCATCATGTACATTTTCTCTCTTGATCCAACCAGCGACCTCGCCAGTTGGGGGGTTGCTATCATCGCTCCCATTTCACAGATGAGGAAACTAAGACTGAGATGTTAAATGACCTGCCCACACAGCTCAGGAGAGGCAGAGATGGGGCTTAAACTCACACCTGGCTACATCAAACTCTGTGCTCATAACTACCAAAAGGCTCAGGGTACCCTAGCCGGCTTCCAGGAGGGCACGTGGCCCTTTCACCACCTCCAAAGCCTTGGGCTTGCCTCCTATGCCAGCTCCCCGCATTATGACTAGGCTATTCTTATAGTGCTCTACCCAGGTGAGGTTGGGAGGCCAGACCAGGCTGCTGGGTGCTCACTGGGACCCAGGTCTGGGTGGAAGAGAAAGATTAGTCCTATTTTACAGATAGCAAAGATTAGCCTCAGTGAGGCCAAATTTCCCTGCCAAAATCAAACAGGCAGAATTTAGTCTAACTCCAAAGCTAGATCTTAAACACCCACCTCTTCCTTAAGACAGGTTGGATATTTTCCCAGGAAAGTCCTCCCTGATTTCTCAGGTCTCCGCCCTGACAGCTCTCACTTCAGACCAGATAGGAAGCACCAGAGCCACTGGGCTGGAGACATCCATCCAGTTCTATGTCCTGCTGGGGACAGCTGCCTCTGCCTGGTTCCTTCTGCCCGCGAGACGTGATTAAGCATAACTCCATCAAGTGCAGGGAGATTGTCCTCCACATCTACCCCATCCCCCCCGAATGGCACCCCTGGAGTTGTGCGGTGCATAACCTGTCCATTGGCATCCAGGTCAGGCACATAGTAGGTGCCTTATCTGCATTTGCTCGATAGTTATATTCGTTATAACTGCCATGGATTGAGGCTTCCTATAATTCTTAACCCTTTCCTGCTTTATTTCATTTAATCCTCATACCAACCATATCACCAGGCAGGTACTATGCTTGTGCCCATTCTACAGGTGAGAAAACAGAGGCACAGAGAGGCCAACCAGCTCACCCCAGGAAGCACAGCCAAGAAGTAAAGGCTGGCTGGGGCTGTGCTTTTAGTCACAGAGCAGGAGGGTGGAAGTCAGTCTCCTCCTGACCCTCCCCACTTGGCCGGACGCTGTCTTCAGTGACCTGCACTATCAGGCCTGACCCTGTCATTAGCTCAGGTGTGAACATCAGCTCCAACACCTGTCATTAGGAACCAGGGCGACGGGAGCAGCGAGGTTCACACCCTGTCCAGGCCCTCCCCAGTTTCAGCTGCTAAAAGCTGACAAACAGGGAGGGGTGATTTTCTCTGTGGAGTGCTCTGTTCACTAATTCACATTTGTGCAGCCCAAAGCTGTGACTGCCTGGGTGTGAAGGTCACAACTCCTAGGTCCCCTCAACTGGGGCAGTGATGCTGACCCTCTGTCTGGGTACCTCCTATGTGCTAGGGGCAGTCTCTCTGTTGTCATATTTGCTCCTCTCAGCAACCCTATGGAGGGGATATTACAACCACCCCTGCTTTGCAGATGAGGAAACTGAGGCTGAGATTCCCTGACTTACCCACGGCAGATGTGAGAGAGCCAGGATCAGAAACAAGGCATTCTGCCCCAGGGCCTGAGCTCCTACCCAGCACGCCATGCTGAATCTCTCTGGCAAACCCACCTTCCCCCAGACAATGGAGAAGACCCTTAGAAACTTAGGGTGAAAAATAACTTGGGGATCATTGCCCCACGACCTGTGACATCTTAGAGCTACAAGTTCAAGGCTAGGTACTGGGTAACACTCAAAAGATTCTTGAGATAATAGAGAAAGACCCTGTCCCCAACCTGTCCCTCACCCCACAGTCTGGTCCATGAACTTGGCCCTACAAAGGGGAAGGGGCAGATGAGGCCACAAAGGGAAGCGCCTGGCACCTACTCAGGGCTGTGACTATGTGAGGCTATGGGAGGTCAAAGGAAGGGTCTCTCATGCCATCCTGGAGAGAAAAACCAGGAAGGCTTCCTGGAGGAAGTCACCTCTAAGCTGAGATCTGGGATCAATCAGATCAGTCAGTCAGCCAAGGGCAGAGGGTGGCTGCCTTGGACCAAGAGTATGGAGAGGGGCAGGACACTATTCCCTTGTAACCCGAAGCCCTTGGAGTCCCTGCAGCTATAAAGGATGGGAACCCTTCCTTTCTTTCTGTCCTCTGCCAGGAAAGCTGAGTCCCTCTCAGCTTGTCTGGGTTCATTATAACCTTTTGTTAGGTCCAAGCCCAGGCCTTGGGGGACTGGATGCAGGGCGAGGCCTGGCCCATCTCCGGGTGTGTGGGTGTGTGGGTGTGTGCCTGTGTAAAGGACTAAGGGGCCCAAGTCTTGGTGGGGGGAGAACAGTACAGTCCTCTGTGATTGGCATAGAGCATGCAATTGTGCAATGCCCCAGAGAGAACAGCTCAGGGACTGGACGAGACCCCAGCAGCTGGGTTTGAGAGCCAGCTGGACCCAGCCATAGAGGAACAGTGTGCAGGGCCCTGCCCCATCTCTGGGATTGTGAAAGACCAGGGAGGCTGGGGAGGGGCGTGGATAGCCCCTGAGGGAAGGGGCAGAAATGCCTCTGAGCTTGAAACAGCCCAAAGGAGAGGTGGGGGCAGGGGGTCACCCGGCAGTGGAATTTTTGAAAGGGCTGGAACTCAAGGGAACGGAGTGCCCATATGCCCTTCACCAGCACCCAGGCCCCAAGCACCTGTCGGACAGGTCTGCCTGGGCTGGACCACACGGGCGTGGTGGGAGCCCTGTCCAGAGTCTTCTCGTCTTTACCTGGGGCCTGGGAGGGAGTCAAGAGCTGCTCAGGGGCGAGGGAGGGGCTCACAGCGAGGACACCTTAGGGTGGATACCCAGACAGATGGGCTGTGCAGTTCTGAGCCCCCCACCCCCCACCCGCCTACCTGAAACCCCTGTGGGGAGAAATTTGGTAAAGGTATTCCTAAATAGGAGCCCCACCCCATTTTCCCTAGAAGACAGGCAGGGGCCGAAGTCCCGCCCCCTCCTTCCATCTCAGCATCTCCACGAGGCTCCCCTAAACCGGTTATTAAGTGAATACATTAGGCTTATCAAAACGGACGTGGGCTGCTCTCTCATAGCAAACACATCAAGACATGCCATTCCCTTCCGCCGCCCTGGGAACCCGGGGCTCAGAGACGATGCCAGTTTCGGGGCTGGTGGGGGAAGGGCCACGCTCCTGAAAAATCTTGCAGCCAGGAGGAGGTCGAACGCCGCCCAACCGCAGCTCAGACCTAGGTGCCTCGGCCTGTGCCACCCCTCACCCCGCCGTACTCAATCGACCCTGCACCCACCGGTTCCTCACAGCGAGGCTCGAGCACAGGGTGGCAGGTGCCAGAAAGTATTGCAGCAGGTGACACCCCCCACCCAATGCGCCTTCCCCACCCCAT
>NW_006436812.1:3191298-3191741 GCF_000325575.1 Pteropus alecto | reverse complement strand
TCGCCCCTAGAAGGTGCTTTCTAGGTCCCCTGAGCCCACCTCTATCCCCACCTTGGGTGTAGCGTTCTCCGAATACACTACTTCCCACCCTGGCGGTTCTTCCCTGCCCAGGAGGTCCCCTGGCGCAAGAGCGACCCTGGGACACGGAGGTCCCCTCTATCTCCAGCTCAGTTTCCCGCCCTGTAGGCGCAAAATCAATGTTCTCTGGGCTCCTAGAACTCTCTGGTGCCAGATACAGTGTTTTCCCTCGGGAGACCCCAGCCCATCCCCATCCCCATCCCCATCCCCACCACGCTGGGCTTTCCAGTTTAACCGGCCCCGCGTTCGCGCGCGTCGCGCACTCCTGGCTCGGTCCTCCGTCCCCTGGGCCTTCCTGGGCCGTGCTTCCCCGGCTCCATGCAGCCCTCAGGACCCGGCCGTTCCCCCACGCCCCGGGCGGCGCA
>NW_006436812.1:3177910-3191273 GCF_000325575.1 Pteropus alecto | reverse complement strand
GTTTCGCCGGGGCGTCTGGGCGCGGCGTGCGGGCGCCTTCTCACCTCCGGGTCTGCACCGCGGGGCTGTATTTGCCTTTGTTTCTCTTCTTGAATAGCGAGTTCATGGTGGCGCTCGGGGTGCGCAGGCGGGCGGGCAGCGGGTCTCGGCTCTGGGCTGGACGCTAAGCCGCGGGCGGGCCCTGCGCGCACCGAGGGGCGGCAGCGGGCGCAGGTGAGCGAACGGTGGCGCAGGAGCCCGAGTGCAGCGCGGCTGGGGCGCCGGGTCACTACTCGCGGGGGGCGGGTCACCCGCCCGCCACGGGCTCTCGGGGCCGCTCCCGGGAAGGTGGTGCTTACCTTCCCGGAGGAGGGGCCACCGGACGGGCGGGGCTTCCAGGCGCTTCGGGCGCGCGCCCCAGGCCCGGCAGGAGCGAGTGGGGCACTCGGCCTGGGCTGGGGTGGGGTGGGGACGCGGGGTCTTGTCTGGACACCCCCTTCCCAGCAGGGGCACTCCAATGGCTGGGCAGGCAGGCAGGGGCGCACAGGTCGCTTCCCAGAGCACCCTCAGCCCCACCCTCACCCCCGGCCTGGCACGCCCCCTGGCTGAGGGCCCCTCGTCTGGCTCTCCGTTGCCTCTGTTATTGGCTAATACCCAGGTGGGGCCTCCCCAGGCAGTTGTGACAGTCTGGTCTCTGCGCCCTGGATAGTTAGTGAATTACACTCAGGTGGTAGCAATGTTGATGACAATTGAGAAAAAGGGGCTTTGGAGTGCGCAGCCGGGGTTCAGATCCTGCCGCCACGAATGGTCAGCTAGACAGACGCCTTGGCAATGCGTCTTAGCTCTCAGACTCAGTTCCCTTATTTGTCAAACAGTGATAACCGCCCCCGTCCCAAAGGCTTATGAAGAGATTCTTGTAAATAATTCACACAAAGCGGTTAGCACAGTGCCTGGCCCAAATGCGCAGCAAGCTTTGCCATTATTATTATCGTGCCATCTAGGGCGGACAAAAATTCCTTTGAAACTTTAATAACTCCAGGCTTTGGCATGATAGAACTACTTCATGGCTGGTCATAAAAGCTGTTGGATTTGGATTCAGAATACCCACATTGCACAATTCTGCCAGCCTGTGCCCGGGTTACACTGTCCCTCTGTGCCTGGGGTAGATGGGGGACCAGTGTGTGCCCAGGTTACCCTGTGTGCAGTGGAGATGGCTACAACTGGACAGGCAGTAAACCCAGTCCAGCGGTGAGGCCAAAGGAGGCCGGACAGCTGGGAGGGTTCAGCGTCACTCTGGGGGGCACTGGGGGCTCTGAGCCCAGCTGAGAGGGAGGAGCACGCAGTATCCAGGGGAGGGGCCAGAAGGCAGCAAGATGAAGGACAAAGGACTGTTAGGGCTCAGATGCGGGCAATGAGGTCTGCGGCGGAGGGAAGCAGGTACCCCTACTGGGCATCCAGAGTCCTCATGCGGGTCCCTTTTCTGCCCGTTTTTTATTCATAAAATAAGGAGGTTGGTGGGGAAGTGGGTTCCCAAGGGATTACTCTGTCCCAGACCCAGCAGCGTTGGAGAACACCTAGCGTACTTTGGGCTTTCTCTTGTTTCTGTCACCAAAGGACAATGGTTTCAGTGTTACAGAGACTCTATGAAACCTTATTCTTAATAGGGCATCTGTGGGTGGGCTTAAGGGGGTCTGTGAATCTTCCTACAATTACTTTCAAAATGTGTGTCCATATGTGCATTTTTCTGGAGGAGGGTCTATCACTCGCAATAGGCTCATTCATTCACTCACTCAACAAAAACTAGCACCCTCCCAGCCTCGGCTGCCCAGTTCTGCTACATTGATTAGAATAGGGGAAAGCCAAAAATAAAAAATAAAAAAATAAAAAATAGCAAAGGGCCTTTCTCTTGGGGGGGCGGGGTTTGGGGAAGATACATTCATACTACTAATTTTTAAAAATCGATGTCCCTTAAGTTACTTTTCAAAAGGGTCTGGGAACCTAAAAAGGATACAGGGACCTGCCAGAGCATCAGGATCCCAGGGGAGTTTGTAAACAGGCAGATTCTAGGGCCCTGAGCCCTGCAGCTCCTGACTAGGGAGCATAGGAAGGGGCCAAGGAATCTGAACTTCCCCTTGAGAGAAGCCAGGATTGAGGGATCCCAGCTGCACCACCTCCAGCTGTTCAGGTGGGAAGCCCTTGAACAGACCTTCCTGCCAAATCTAATCCTGTGAACTTGGCTCTGCCTGGCTCCTCTCTCAGCCCTCCTCCCCCCAGGTGGAGAGTTTCTCACAAGGCAGCTAAGGGCTTGAGCATTTCCCTCCATCTGAAGTGACTTTTCTTCCTAGCTCTGAGGTTAGGATGGGCCTGGAGGTCACCGAGGGACTCACCTCTAGGCAGCCTACACTGGGAGCACATGTCAGGGAGGAGCCAAGTTTTCAGAGCACAGGTGAAGGGCCCACCTGGGACCTGCAGAAGCCTCAACTCAGAATACTGAGGTCAGGTGCAAGAGCAAAGTGCAAGGGAGAGAGAGGGTGAGGGAAAGAATATATGTGTGTACACGCACAGAAAACTTCTGGAAGGATCCGTGAGAAACTGTTAGCCGTGAGTCCCCTCAGTAGGGACAGGAGGGAAATCTGAATTTTCATTGTACATCTTTTTAGAGCGTTTGGGTTTTATTCTGATTTATTTGAATTTTTTAAAAAATTTCTTTTGGACTTTATTCATATGTGTTCGAATTGCTTTTTCAGACCCAAGTCTGGCATTCCCTTTTCCCGGAGCTTTCCTGCTGCCTCCTCCCTTTTATTCCCCTCACCCCAACTTCATGCCCCTCTGTCAGCACCCACCTTATCGGATAAGGACCGAGAGATACGGTGGATTACAGATGATATGTTTTGAGGAAAATAGAGCCCATGCTGAGGAAGGGAGCTGCTCTATACCGTCCAGTTTCTAAAGTCTAAGACCTGAAGTATAAAGTTACAACTACAAAACCAGACTGGGTTGAGGGCTCCAGAGATGGGGAGGGACAGCAGGCTGGGGAGACCTGGGTTGCAGTCCTCACTCAGTCCCTTTTGGCTGTGTGAATGTGGGCAAGTCATTTTGCCTCTCTGAGCCTCAGTTTCCCTCATCTGTGAAATGGGCACAACTGTAGCATTTCCCCTCATAGGGCGAGCTCCCATTTATTAAGCATTTAACAAGCCCACTGCCAGTTAGTGAGGGCTCGACGAATGGGGAGTGGGTTACATCTGTAGCTGGAGGCTCAATGCTTATAGTGTTGAGGGGTACAAGTGATGACAAGAATTCCAAACTCTGTCCAGACTCTTTCCAAATCTCTTTTCCCCATACCTCCTAAGAAGTTGCAGGTTAGCTTAGGGGAGGGAACCAGACTAGGGACGTAGAGGTAAACAGGCTACTGCCTCAGCTGCTGAGTAATAGCCGTGGCATTGATGATATTAACGCCGTTTCTCATTTATTCAGGGTGATTCCATGCCAGGCAACATGGCATGTGCCTGACACGCTCAGCCGATTGTCTCCAAGGACGCCCATGGGATGAAGCAGAACAGCCCTCCCCACCTGGGAGGAAGCTCTTATCTCCTGTTCTAGGAAAGGCCACTGAGGTCCTGAGAGGTCTGTACCCGCTGGGCTGGTTCCCGATCAGCCTGCTCCAGCTGGAGTTCTCAGATCCCCCTCCCCAACCCCTCCACCCTCCCAGGCTCCTGCTGACTCAGCTGGGCCCCGCCCAAGAGCTTCAGAGAGAATTAGCAGATTTAGGGAGGAATTTGAGTTGTGCCTCACCATCCCTCCTCCCTCATTCTCTAAAAGCTGGGCTCCGAGCTGGTGTGGCTATGTGTGTGTATGCACGTGTGTACACACGTGTGCACGACACTCGTCCTGGGCAGTCCGGATGGGGCGGGAGCTGCGTTCTGGCCCTGAGCATCCTCCTGTGGGCAGATGGGATTTGTTTGGTTCCCCTCTTATGCCAAGTGACTCATCCCTCTGTCGACCCGGGATCGGGGTTCAGGGAGGGTGTTTGTTTTCCTGGTGTTTGCTTGATGGTTAAACTCATGGAGATGGCACCCACAGGACCATCCGGTTCCTTGGCAACCAGGCCACCCTTGGTCCCTGAGCCCTGTCTCCTCTCACTGCTGGAACAAACTGCTGGTTCCCAGGAGGCCACCACTTTCCTGAAGGTCACCCACATTCTCCTTGTTTGCTGTCATCGTTTCCCCAGCAGCTGGAGAGTTGCTCACTCACTTGCTGGCTCTGTGAACCAGTTTGAAACAAGAAGGGCAGCATTCCCCCTGCCCTGGAGAGAGGGAGGGGCATGTGCAGGTCCCGATGGCCTGTTCCTTACGGTAGAGTCCTCTCCTCCCAGGGCGGGGGCGGGGGCGTGGGCGGGCGTGGGCCTACTCTCCCATCTCCGACTGCACAGCCTCACCCCAACCTGGGGAGCATTTACAAATGCAGATTTCAGGGCCCCCTTCCGAGTTTATGGTGGCAGGGCCCAGGAATCTGCATATTAACAAAGAGCTACCCCCCTCCCATAATAAAACTGGTGGTTTCTGGACCACCCTGAGAAGCACAGGTGTGAACAGGAAGAGATTCAGCACACACTCAGATCCTGCGAAAAGCCCATAGGCTGTAGCTTAAAGCCAACCTGAGTTTGAATCCTGGCTCTGCCATACATCTAGCTGTGTAACCTCGGATAGGTGGCTTAACCTCTCTGAACTTTGGTTTCCCTATCTGTAAAATGGGGAAGAGCTTGTGCATCTGGCATAAATGCCCCTCACCTCCCTGCCCTCTGAGGGACAGGACTGGGCTGGCCCAGCTTCACCCTGTGTTTTGTAACATGTATTTACTTTTCTAGTAGAACAATGCAAGGGATGGAAAATCATGCGAGGCCTCCAGCCCAGATGGGCTGACTCACACTCAGAACTGGGCTGGGGGCCTGGTGAGCTCCCCACAGCCCTCACTGGGGCCAGAGGGGAGGCTGGGCCCTGGCAGCAGGGACCAGAAAGGGTCCATGGTGAGTCACCACTCTGCTTGCCCCTGAGTCATTCGTTCCCTAAGAATGTGCCTCGGATCTACCCTCTGAGGGCGGGGGGCTGGCAGGCTGCCCCATCTGGGCCACCTCCCCACCGCTTGCCAGGCAGCCCCACCCTGCTGCTCCCCCAGGGAGTCCCTGCTCTGATGACCCCCTGCTAGCCCTCTCTGGATGCAGGTGTGTACCTGGATGACTGTCGTCAAAATATTGAAACAGTTCCCCACCAGTGATTGGATAGTGGCTGCTTCAAGCCCCGGGGTCCCCTGGCCACCCTGTCCCTTCCTCCAGGACCCAGCCCCTGCGGGGTTAAGCCTTGGCTCAGCAGGGGACCCCTCTTAACCCTGCCTCGCCCACAGGCTGGAACCCCATCAGTCCCTCTCGTAAATCCAGGCCTCATCGTGAAGCCTGGACCACTTTCCAGCACAACCAGCCCCACATCTTCAGACACCTCATTTCAAGCCCATCCCTGGGCCTCTCAGACAAGGCCTGGGAGGGCCCAGCAAGGAGGTCATGGTGTCAGGGCAGAGAGTAGAGCTGGGTGGGGCCAGACAGGCTCTGCCAGGCCTGGGATCCCCACAGGACAGGCTGCCCAACCCAACCCCAAAAATCCTATCCTCCTCTCAATGCCCAAGCCTACTTCCTCCCACCCCGCCTGCCTCCCAGGGCCCTGCCAGGGCTCACGTCTGCACAGACCGGTGGGGTTACATTTTTGGGGCCAGTGATCAGGATGTGACAATCTCTGGGGATGGCCCAGGTCAGGAGGTCAGGATCCCATTCTTTCCTGAGCCTGGGGACTTGAGTGATAGATGAGCCAGGTCACAAAGGGCAAAACACAAAATAAAATCAGGTTTTAGCTTGAAGCCAACTTGGGTTTGAATCCTGGCTCTGCCATGCATCTAGCTGTGTGACCTTAAACAGGTGGCTTAACCTCTCTGAACCTCAGTTTCTCCATTCGTATAATGGGGAAGAGTGAAGGAGCTCAGATGTCAAATCCCAGCTCCTCCATTTCCTAGCTGTGTGACCCTGGAGAAATGTCTTTACCTCTCTGAACCTTGGTTTCTCCACCTGCAAAATGCGGACTCTCTGGTACCTGCTCCAAGACACTCATGGGTCTTGAAAGAATTCAGTGAATGCAGACATGCAATAAAGACTCCAACAACTTTCATTGAACATTTACTATGTGCTAAGGCCTGCGCTAAGAGCTTGACTTGGGTGGTTGGTACTATGTTTTCTGGCTGTATTGAGGTATGATGGACAGACAATAAAGTGCATGTATTTAAAGTGTACCATTGGATGAGTTTTAACATAAGCAACCAAAAGTGAAATCATCACCATAACGGAGATGAAGGAACTGGCCCCCTTCTTCTCCCCATTTTTCAGATGTGGAAACTGAAGCTCCAAGACATTACATGCCTGCTCAAGGCAGTCAGGAGGAGACTCAGGATTTAAAACCTACAATCTGGGTCAGTGCCCTTATCCACACCCTCGCCACTGTTCACGAGGGCATCTTCTTTACTTCCCACCTGGAGCCATGCCTGTGCAGGACCAACTTTGCAGGTAGACCCCTTCCCATGCTAGACAACCAGCACCTTAGGGACAAGGACCATGTCCGGCTCACTCTCTACTTACAGGGTGCCTGGCACATAGTAGGTGTTCAGTGTCATTGTTAAATGAATGAATGAGTGAGTGAATGAATGAATGAGAGGGTCAGCGTACAGTGGTGTTCGCAGGGAAGGTCCCCTGAGGAGAACCAACTAAGTGTTAGTAGGTCCTGAGTGAGAATTTTGGTAGAGAGAAGGGGTTCATTTGTTCATTCAGCAAATTTTTATTGAGCACCTGCTATGTAACAAGTCCTGTTCTAGGCACTCAGGATACAAATCGAGTATAACAGACACAGGTTCCTGCCCTTGGGGAGCTTGCTGCAGAGGACTTGGGTGGGGATGGGGGGACAGTGTAAGTTCGAGGCCACTTATAGATGGATGAGGTACCTGACCGGTGTCCCCAACAACAGAGCATCCCAAGCAGACAAAGTCGTGAGCGGGAGCCAGTGACACAGTGAGGAAAGCAGCCAGACCCTAGGCTGAGGGTGGTCAGAGCCCCAGTGAGGAAGGAGGGACCCCCTGCTCCCTCATTATGCTCCCTCCTGTGCATCACTGACATGTCCATGGGAATCAGTCTCCTCACCCACCCCAGGAGGGGTTCTCCACCTCTTGCCCCGACAATGCCTCCCACTTATCCATTTTGGGAGCATCTACTATATTCCCAACCCTGGGGATAGAGCAGCTAACCAGATACAGCCCTGCATATTCCCAGACTGGAAAGGGAAGAGGAGAGAAAAGCAAGGACACAACCACACTTTTAAGAAAAGAAATAACTGAAGTGCCCATCAATGGGGAGTGGCTGATACATGATGAAACCTCCATAGTCTGGGAGGGTGGACAGGGGTCAGGAACGTGACAGGAAAGTGGGGGGTGGAGGGGAGGCCTATAGGCCTCACAAGGAAGGAAGCCTGGGCTGTACTAAGTAAAAAAAGGAAGTGGCCTACCATTAGGTATTATATTTTTGCCATTTGTGATTTAAAACAGAGCTGCCCCCATATCTCGGTGACTTTGCCCTCCTGCCTGCCTGCCTCTGTCTGGGTCTACCCTGGCCCTTTGTCTGCTGTCTCTGCTGAGGTCAAACATTCCTGCCTGGGACCTGGGTGGCCAAGCCCCCATGGGCTGCCCTCCCAGGCCATTCTCTGGTCACCAGCTCAGGCTAATCCATCCTGGGCCCAGGCCTCCAGGACTGATGAGTCAACACCAGTTGGCTCTGGACAAACACCCCCTCCTCCCATCCTGAGGTGCCTATTGCGCCCCCGCCCTGCCCAGTCCATCCTGTTCCCTCAAAAGGGCCCAGCTTCTGTTACTCTGGGCCAACTCCAGGGCAGCCCTTTATAATGGGACTTCCTGCGATGATGAAACAGTCTGCATGTATCTGGGAGGCATTAGCCACATGTGGCCACTGAGCACTTGAAATGTAGCTAATACAACTAAATTTTTAATTTTTTGTTTATATGACATTTATTATTATTTATATAAACATACGATACGTCCATATTCATTTAATTAATTTAAAGAGCTGCATGTAGCTGGTGGCTATCACAATGGGCAGCTCCATAGAGTCAGCGTGGGTCCAGGCATGAAGGAGAAGTGGACGCCTGGCACCCTAGCCTCTCCCCTGGGGGTAGGGGCAGCTTGAGTTGCTGGTTGGGAGCAGCTCAGGCCTTAGGGAGTGACGGGATGGTTCCCTTGGAGTCTTCTGTCTCATTGACTGGGCTATGGCTGTCCCTGCCTCCACCCCCTTCCCAGCCCCTTGGTGTGACCCCAGCCTGGTGGGCAGAATCATGACGTGTGCTGACCTCTCGTTGTTAGAGTGCCCAGCTCTGGCACTGTGTCTGGCCTCCTTCATTCTCCCAGGTCTCTGACTGATTCCATTACAGCTCTGCCTCTCCCTCTGCTGGTCCTCACTCCCCAAGTGCTGTTCTCTACTCCACACGGCAGCTCCCGGAGGACCTGACCTAGGGTGGGGGGTCGTGTCACATTTAATCTGCTGAAAGGCAATGGGACATATCCTCCTTCCAATCAAGAAGAGTCAGAGTCTATAGCTGCCCTGGCCTGAATGAGTTTGGGTGCAGGAACTTTGCTTGTGAAGTAACCCCAGGACATAGGAGCTGGCTTGGGGGAGAGCCCAGGGGTGAGAGGTGGGAGGGGAGGCTGACCAACTCAGGGTGTAGTTGCAAGCCAAGCCTGCAGTGGGCTGATAGTGGCCCCCAAAAGATAAGTCCATGTCCTAACCCCATGCAACCTGGGAATGTGATCTTATTTGGGAAAAGGGTCTTTACGGATGTAATTAAGGGTCCCAAGATGAGATCATACTGGATTTAGAGTGGGCCCTGCATCCAATGACAGGTATCCTTACAAGAGAAAGTCAGAGGGAGACTTGAGACACAGAGGTACATGGACAAGAGAAGGCCATGCGACCACTGACCGAGGCAGAGATTGGAGTGACTTGATGTGAGGGTGGAGGAAGAGGCCACAGCAAAGGAATGACTGCAGCACTCTGTGAAAACACAGAAAACCACGGACTTGTATCCTATAAATGGGTGGCCTGCATGGTAGGAGAATTACCCTCAGTAAAGCAGAGTTATCACTTTCCCATACCGCACCATCTTAAATGCTACCCCCTCAGCAAAGTCCCATGGAGGATGGTTCCTCCCTCCAAGCTGGCACTATTGATCTCCCTTTTAAAATTTTTTCCAATGTGTTTTTTTAATATTATAATAAAAAAAGTATAAATGTAAAACACAAAACTTAACCATTTTCAGGATGTGGTTCCATAGTGTAGCAGTTAGCACGTCAGCTTTACACGCAGAAGGACCCGGGTTCATGCCCCAGTGGAGCCACAGTCCATGGTCTATGGCCATGCCACCCTGAACAAGCCTGATGTCTGATCTCGGAAGCTAAGCAGGGTCAGGCCTGGTTAGTACTCGGATGGGAGACCACCTAGGAAGACCAGGTGCTGAAGGCGTAAATAATAAAAAACAGAAAAAAACCTTACCATTTTCAGTGCACAGTTCAGTGGCACTAAGTACAGTTATGTTGTTGTAAGAGCATCTTCACCAGAAGCTGGAAAAGGCCAAGAAGTGGATTGTCCCCGAGAGATTCCAGAAGCTAACCTCGCCAACACTTGACTTCAGCTTGACTTCAGCCTGGTGAGACAGTTTTCAGATTTCTGACCTCCAGAATTGTTAGAGAATAAGTCTGTATTGTTTTTAAGCCATTAAGTGATAATTTGTTATAACAGTCGTAGACCACTAATAAATGGGGGTTCTTTTTTTCCTGACCCACAGGGGGACCTTGTCTCTGTCGCCATCAAGGTGACATGGGGCCTGAGGCAGGTCATGGGTGAAGGTGAGAGCATAGGGGGCTGGCGGTAGGTATCTCCTTCTACCCCCTGTCCCCTCCCTGTCCCCTGGGACTCTGCTCAGGCATGCCACCCTGGACACCCCCTCTTTAGTTACCCAAAGGGCGGGCAGTATGCTGGTGGTCCTCCAAAGGTGGGGATCCTTACATGACACTGTCTGACTCCGTGGGTTGTGCACTAACTCCAGATGGTTAGTGGCAGAATTGAGTTGAATCGAAGGGCACCCAGCTGGTGTCCAGAATTAGAGAATCGGTTGCTGGTATGGAAAAAATCCACACATTTGGTGTCAGAAGTGTTGTGAGTAAAAACAGTTCAGCCATGAAAAGGAACGAAGTTCTGATACCTGCTATAACATGACCGAACCTTGAAAACATGATGCTCAGTGAGAGACGTCCACAGAGTGTACGATTCCATTTACAGGAAATGTCTGAAACAGGCAAATCCATAGAGACAGAAAGTAGATTAGTGGTTGCCAGGGGCTGGGGCGGGGAAGGTCAGTGGGGAGTGACTCCTAAGGGTGCGGGGTTTCTGTCTGCGGATGAAAACGTTCTAAAATCGATGGCGGTAATTTTTGCAGCATCCTGTGAACACACGGAAAACCACGGACTTATACCCTATAAACGGGTGGCGGGCACGGTGTGAAAATTCTGTTTCAATAAAGCAGTGTTATCACTTTCCTACATGGCACCATCTCAAATGCCACCCCCTCAACTAAGTCCCATGGGAGATAGTCCCTCCCTCCAAGCCGGCGCTATTTCTCCCCCCTCCCCCCTTTTTTTTTTTAACTTTTCCAATGGGATTTTAAAAATATTATTGTAAAATACACGTAACAGAAAACTTACCATTCTCAGTGCACAGTTCAGTGGCATTTCGCACTTTCATTGTTGTGCAGCCATCGCCAGCAGCCATCTCCGCAACTTATCTTGCAAAACTGAAACTCCACACTCATTAAACACTAACGCTCCATTCCCTCTCTCCCTGCTCCCGGCAACCACTCTTCTACTTTCTGTCTCTGTGAATTTGACAACTCCAAGAACCTCATATAAATGAAGCCATTCAGGACTTGCACTTTCGTGTCTGTCTTATTTCACGTCGCATAATGTCCTCAGGGTTCATCTCCGTCGTAGCTTGTGTCAGAATTTCCTTCCTTTTTAAGGCTGAATAACTTCCATGTTACCCCCATTTTAAAGGGGGGGACATTGTGACCACATACTCTGCAGAGATATTGGAAGGTGGCAGGGCCGGACTGCATACCCAGGCCAACTTGACCCCAGCACCCACCACTCAATCACCCAGCACCACCCTGCCCTTGCTCCTGCCCTGTCCCCTCCTCACTGAGAGCTCGTAGGGCTCAAAGGGCCTTTTACTCACCTTTGGACCCTGACTGCACAAGCAGCTCCAGGTGGAGTCTGGAAGCAGCAAAGCAGTGTTTATGGAAGTGGCTGGACCCAGAGGTGGCCATGGAGGTGGCCTTGGATGTAGGCAGGGCCTGCTTGTGCAGCCCCCAGGGACAGGCTCCCCCAGACTCCGCCTCTTGCTTGCAATCAAAGCCTCCCAATGACCAGGACCTCTACATAGAATCATGCAGGCTGCAACCTGCACACCTGTACACAGCTGCCCTGACAATGACTCCTCGGGCCCTCCAGGTCCCCAAATCCAGGAGGCCCCTGAGCTCCACTGAGAAGGGGGAAGAAGGAAAAAAGAGGCAGCCCTAGGACAAAAATGAGATGCAGAAAGCAGATTGGGGGTTGCCAGGGGCTGGGGGAGGGACAAAGTGACCGCTTGAGGGGACCTGAGCTTCCTTTTGGGGTGATGAAATGTTCTGGAACTAGATAGTGGTGCTGTTTGCATAACCTTGTGAATGTACTAAAAGCCACTGAATTATATACTTAAAAATGGTTAAAATGGTACCTTTTATGTTATGTGTATTTTACCACGATAAAAAAAATGCTCCACTCTCTCCAGCTTCAGCACTATCCCAGAATCCTTATGTATTCTAAGGCCTAGACTGAGGGCCACTTGGGTCCTAGACCCTAGGCCCTCTCACTCCACCCCCTTCCTCATCCCACCTGTTTTTGGTGTCACACTGAGCTATTCAACTGAGGACATAACCCTGCAGGACACCTTCTGGGGTCATCTGTGTTTAGATTGGACCTAATGTTTTACTCAAATAAATGTATCACTAATGGTTGAATTTCCTGCAGCCATGGTCTATCTGCAGGGGTGGTTTCCGGAATCTTCAAAATGCAGTTTGGGTGGGACTTTCCCGCAGGGCAAGTAGGAAGCAGCAAGTAGAAAGAGCTGCCTCTGGGACTGGCTTCATGCCTTTAGCATTCCCATTGAATCACCCCATCCTTCTGATACCTCCTCAGTCTGGGGCCAGGACGCCTGGCTATCCTTCCAGTTCAGGCTGGGAAATCACAGCTTCCAGATACTTCAGCCGCAGCTCTGGGGGAAGAAGGCTTTGAAGAACCAGAGTCCTGGGTTTGAGTTCCTTACTAGCTGTGGGACCTCGAACAAGTTACTCAACCTCTCTGTGGCTTAGTTCCCTTGTCTTTAAAACGAGGATTAAAATATTTTTTAAAAATTTAAGTGACAGTCACATAACATAAAATTAACCATTTTGGTTGTACAATTTGGTGACATTTAGTGCATTCACAATGTTGTGCAACCACCACCTCTAAGGAGTTCCAAAACATTTTACACTGCATGGGTTGTTTTTGAGGATTAAATGTGTGAATGTTTGTAAAGCCTTAGAATGACATCTGGTACAAGTGCCAATGAGTGCTCAATCAACGGTAGGATGAACTGGTAGAACAGTGGTTATAACAGCGAACACGCTGCGCGGGTGACATTAACTCTCTTCCCTTGGGCTAGAGGAGGGGGAGATAGGTTTACATCCCCCTCTGGGCTCCATTTTCTACTTTGAGCTCTCTGTACCCACCCACTGTCGCACCCCTCCCCCCACCCTGGTCCTTTCCTCTCCAGTTGCGGGGGAGGGGAGTTGGGGGCGGGCGCTGATGGAGCCAGGAAACCTGGAGCCTCTTCTGCAGTCTCAGGACCTCTCCTTGGCTCCTTTTGGCTCTTCTTGGCCCACTCCCTGCATCTCCTACGCTTGCTGCTGTTCCCGCAAGCTGTCACCTTCTGCAGCAAAGGAGACACGTGTACGGTGGGGTGGCCAAGAAGATTCTGCTTGAGCGGAGTCGAGTGAATGGGAGTGGAAGCACGCCCACATCTGGGAGGAGCTCTTACGAGCGGACCTCCCCCACTTATGAGCGCACCACCTCCTTCTCCAGGGCCGGCTTTTACTCCGAGCATCCCGGGATCCCCTGTATCCTGCAGATCTGCGGGAACCTGCATTTTAACATATCCTGCTGA
>NW_006436812.1:3169826-3177880 GCF_000325575.1 Pteropus alecto | reverse complement strand
GAAGGGAGTCTCAGGAGCTGGAAAGTTTGGGACAGACGGCTCCTGCCCATCTTTCCAGGTGTAAACATCCCGCTCCGTGGTTACTTAGTGCAAATTTAACGCTTTTGTGCTGTAACAACAGCTAAGTGTTAACGCTCACTACGCATCTGCACTGACACCCAGGAAAAGCATGTGAGTTTCCTCGATGAGTCCCAGGGGACGGGAAAACGTCCCTGGACCCATGTCCCCCAATTTCCCTTGGCATGGAGACCCAGGAGCAGTGGACTGTCGTTTGCTGCCACCTTGTGGCAGGGATGGGAATTTTGTGCTCCATTTTCATCTTCGATAACCTTAACTAAGAAAACACACTGAACACCTACTGTGTGCCAGGTAAGATCCTGCGGATCTGGGGGCAGATGAACAAGACAGACACGGTCCCTGACCTCGCGGAGCTCACAGTCTCCTGGGAGAGACAGTCAAAAACCCACGAATAAAATTAATGAATAAATAAGATGATTACAGAGAATAATACATATTGGAAAGGAAACAGGCTGGACATTACAGGGTGCAAAGATATATCTGATAAATGGAGGATTTTCTGTCTCTCTACACACCCTCTCCTTGCCCAGGACTGTGGACCACTCCAGGGCATACGCGTTATCTGATTTCCCCCTGTGAATGAGTGAAGTCACCCAGTGCTGGCACAAAGTAGGTGCTCAGCAATGTCGAATAAACGAATATACGAACGACAACACTATGTAGGGCCAGCCAATTAGGGAGGGCTTATGGAAGAGAGGCTGAGTCCCTGGGGATCCTTGGAAGGCTGGAATAGTTTGGGTGCAAGCTAAAATGAGGATGATGGGCAAATGTCGCCCTCCTAGAGAGGCCCTGGTCCACTCTGTTTTAAGTTGTACCTTCGCTCCGCTTGCTTCTTGAACCCCTTCCCTGCTATTTTTTTCACCTTGGCATTTTTCGCCATTTCACATACTATATATTTGCCTTATTTATTTAATGTCTGTCTGCCCCTACCCTGGAATGTAAACTCCACGAGGGCAAGGATTTTTGTCTATTTTGTTCACTGATGACTCTCCAGCGCCTGGAAGGGCCTGACACTTAGCAGGTGCTCTGTAAACTTTTGCAGAGTGAATGAACGATGCATGGGCGGGACTTGGGGCAGGGCCATGAAGGCTCTGGGGCGTGGCCAGTGGGAGGGGCGGGGCTCAGAGTCCAGGCAGAGTGGGTTGAGGTCAAGTATAAACGGAACCAGGAGGAGAGAGGTTGGGCGGGGCAAGGATCCGCCTGGGGGCAGAGGTAACCGGGAGTGGAGCCTTGGGGCGGGGTCTTGGAGTTGCAAGCTTTAGGGGCGGGACCAGTATGGGGTCGGGCTTACCTGAGGCGTGGCCAATCTGGAGGAAGGGCCGGGCTTGGAGGGCGTGGTCAAACAACAGACGAAAAGTGAAGGGAGGGGCTAAGACTGAGGCGGGGCCAGTCAGGAGGCAGGGTAAATCTGGGCGGGGCCGTGCCTAATACCGTGGGCGGAGCAAGTCTGGGGCGGGGCCAGTTCAGGAGTGAGGCGGGACCAGGATCTCCGCTGTCCCGGGTCCTGGAGAGCTCCCGCAGGGCAGGTCTCACTCCCTACCCGCAGGCCCCACCCTGGCCTGCCCCGGCTCAGGGTGCGCGGGACTGAAGCCCCAGGCTCCGCGGCTGTGATCAGGCCTCGCTCCAGGCGCTGCACTCCAGGCAAGGTGGCCACGGGGTCCCCGACGGGCTCAGCTCTGCACTGCCCTGGGACTGCGTCCCTGGAGACTCCGAGGACGAGGGTGAGCGGGGCTGCGGGGACCTGTGCGTGCGTGCGTGCGTCTGTGCGTGCCTGTTTGTGTGTGCATGTGTGCATCGCTGCGTGTTCTCGTGTGTGTGGACGTCTGTGCGCACCAAGGGAATTGTATGCGTGCGTGGAGTTGAGTAAGTGCATGCTTCAGGGAGCTGAGTGTGTGTGCAAAGTTGCGTGCGTGTGGGAGGCAGGTCCCATGTGGGAGGAGAATCATGTATGTGTGTACCTGTGTGACAGAGACAGTGCATATGAAATTTGGTGAGAATCGTGCGTATGTGTCAGGATATCTTGGAGGAAATGGAAGGGCAGGTGCAACGATTCTTGGGGGCGGTATGGTAGGGTCAGGATGGCTGTGGCGAACTGTGAGGTGCGTGGGTGGTGAATTGTGGGAGTGTAAGAATTGCAAATATATGTGTTTCCATGTGAGTGGCAATGACGGGCGTTTCTAGGGGCTTCCATGTGAAGGGGTGGGGACCAAGGAAAGTTTGGAGGTATCGATTGCTCTTGGAGGGGTAAGTGCGGTGGTCTGGGGTAGTGGGTAGAGGGCAAAGCAGACTTTGGGTCCTGGCCCAGAGTAATTTGGCTATCATAATGGCCACCTCGCTTTGGGGGCTGCAGAGATGTGTGAGTGGTACTAGAGAATGTGGCCCCTCACATGGGCAAGCAGCGAGCAGGGTTCTAGCATCACGCGAAGGGAGCTGCTACCTCACTAGTCACCTGTCACCCAGGCTCTGTGCTCACTCTGCCTAGGTGGCTTCTGTTGTCGCTCCTTTGAAAACATGGTGCAGAAGTACCAGTCTCCTGTCCGCATCTATAAGTACCCATTCGAGCTGGTCATGGCGGTGAGTGACCCCTGATTCTCTGGCCCCTGTGTAATGGTTGGAGGGATATAGTAAATTAGCTATGATGGGAAGGGAAGTGAGCCCAGATCAGAAGGAATTATTGAGCTGACCTAGAAGGTCCAGTTTCTAACCAGTGACCCCTTCTCCTGGCTATTTCACCTTTTATCACAACTTCTGGAATCGCTGGCCACTTACCAAAACACAAGGTCTTTCGTTTCCGCGTTGAAGTTTATCTGTTCTCATGACCCAGTCTCCCGTGACAGAAAACAAGGATATTAGAGGCTAAGTCAATGCTGTCATTTTAGGTAGTGATAATAGTAATAATAGTAAATACACTAATGATGATGGTGATTGCAGCCATTCATTGAGGCTGTACAGTACTGTCTTTACGTATACTTTTTCATTTAATTCCCAATAGCTCTCATTCTCATTTTATCGCTACTAAACTGAAGCTTAGACAGGTGACAGGATGGCCCCAAGTTCTGTGGCTAGGAAGAGGTAGAGCTGGGGCTTAGATCCACACAGGGGGGACTCGAGAGCTCTGATTTTAACCACAACACCTCCCAGGGGTCTCCTTCCACTCCACTCATACACCCTCTGGGTTTGAATGTGTCCTGCCCAACCTTATTATATGGCTCTACCTACATATGTCTTTATAGTCACATAAAGGATTAAAAAGCATCACTTGAGTCATTCATACATGTTATGTTGTTACATGTAGATGGTTCCAGGTCAGGAAAGAAGCAGGGGGTCATATTGACTAGCTAGGTGACCTTGGGCAAGTTACTTAGCCTCTCTAAGCTTCTACTCCCCATCTCTAAAATGAGGATTACATGGTTTCCAATCTGGGCATCGTGCTGAGGATTAAATGTAATTTAACATATGTAAAGCTCCAAGTGTAGGGTCTGGCACATATTATTATTAAAAATATTATTATTGTCTTTGTTATTGTTACTGTGGTTGCCTGTGGCTGTGTGACTTTGCTTCATTTATAATTGAGGTGGGACACCAGGGGGTGATGAAGAGACCTGGGGACGTACAGTCAGAAGCTCTGGGTCCCTGTTGCTGCTCTGTCATGCTCTGGCTATATGTTTTCAGGAAGTCACTGAATTTCTAGAGCCTTGGTTTCTTCATTTGTAAAATGGGGATGGTTATATGCACCTCATAAGGTTGTCATGGGGATTAAAGGTGGTTAGTGTGTGTGTGTGTGTGTGTGTGTGTGTGTGTGTACAACCCAGTGCAGGGCCTCGTCCATACTAAGCAGACAATAAATGACAGCTAAATATAAATAATTGCCCTCGTCTAAGGCTCTAGGCAGCTCACATATTCTAAGACCCTAGGACTTCATTCACTTATTTATTTATTCATTCACTCAGTAGAAAACAGACACTGTCCCTACCCTCCTGGAACAATAAGAGGACCCGTGGTTCTCTGCCATAAAACTTAGACAAATAACAATAGGAAGGAAAATTAATAATTTTTATTATTGCATGGGCTTAATAAATGTAAATTCAATTTAGCATGTTTAGGGTTCTCAAAAATATTTACAATCATTGCACTTTAAAATAAAACATGTCTGTAGTACTTAAAATTCTATTAATAGGACTAGTAATGTGCTCACGTCACCTTTATTGAAATATGTTAAACATATTTTGTAAGCTTCACAGTCTGTAAATGAAAGCAGGACTCAGTTTATTCCCCTAGCTGTGAATAGTCTCTAGGTGTTGATGTATAGATGTTTGTGGGTATAGTAGGAAAGAAGGTTTTCTTATATTTATTACCTATATCTTCTCTAATTTAACTTATTTGTATTTTTCAAATACCATATTTCTTTATCTTCCATACAGTACTTGTCAGTGAAAGGGCTCCAAACCGCTGTAACATCCTGGCAAAGCCACTTTGCCAACTGTTTACAAAACACCATTGTCCCCAAAATAGATGCATAACTCAACATAACTTGCATGCTGTGTGGGCACAAAAGGGGTTTTCTGCACTTAATGTCTGTCTTTGTTTCGCAGATTAACACTTGCCCTCAATTTGGGTCAGATGCCAGGGAAGTTTTAGACAAAATCAGCTGTTTTTACCGCATCCGAGTGCCCAGAGGAATTGGCCTTTTGGTTTTTCTGTTTAACAAAACTGACTTGAGAATCTAAGCCTCCTTCACTTCTTCAAAGTCTCCCAGTGATGACATAAGAGTCTGAAGTCGAGCTTGTGGAATTGGTTTTAAAATCATACTGAAGCAGCCCGTCAAGACTCAACTTAAAATTTAAAAAAAAAAAAATTTTTTTTTCTCTTTTGCTTCAAAAATTTAACTAATCCAATGAATTGACATCTCTCTCCTTGGGCCAAATCCCTTGACATGAATTCTGTTTCTGAGGGGTGGGATTCCAGGGGAACTTTACTTTCTTCTTTTTCGAGCTTGGATTATATTGGTAAACAGAAGAAAATAATTAAGACAATGAAAACAGCTGCCTTATCCAACGTTGAAGAGGGTCCTTGGTCCCGTTGAATGCGAGTACCACAAAGTGTGTGTGTGTCAGGAGGTGAGGGAGGTCTTTGTGGATGTTCCTGTGTGTAAGACACAAAGGCCTTATCTCAGACTGTAGATTGCGGTCACTTAAGTCCTAAATGCTACTCTCTGGTCAGCCTATAGCCCCGTTGTGAATAGATTCTAGGTTACCTGTGCTCTCACCACAAATAGGTAGTGCTTAAGAGCCAGATCCATGAGCTGGGTCCCTGGAAAATAAAGATAATAAAGGCCCAGCTCCTCAGAGAGCTGAAGTGAGATTCAGTGAAGAGATATGGGTACCTGGATGGGGCCTGGCACATTGTTAATGCTTATGAAATATTACTTAGGTTTATTATTATTATTTATTGTTTCAACAGCTTTACTGAGCTATAACTCATATACTATACTGTTCATCCATTTAGAGGGTAAAAAGTCAGTTCAGAGAGTTGTGCAACTGTCACCATTGCTAGTTTTAGGACATTTTCATCACCCCAAAAAGAAACCCTGTTCCATTAGTCATCATCCCCTAATTTCTGCCCAGCCCTAGACAACCACTGATCTTTCTGTCTCTATAAATTTGCCTATTTTGGACATTCCATATAAATGAAATCATATAATATGTAGCCTTTTGTGACAGGCTTCTCTCACTTAGAATATTATTTTCAAGGTACATCCATGCTGTAGTATGTGTCTGTACTTCATTCCTTTTTATGGTTGAGCAATATTTGATTGTATAGATAGAGCACATTTGTTTATCTATTAATCAGTTGGTGGAGATTTAGATCGTGTTTCCAATTTGGGGCTATGAACATTTACGTACAAGTTTTTGTGTGGACACATTTCTTCCAAAGAAATCCCTGCCGTGAATGGTGGTGGTTATTTGGCAGGTTTAGGCAGATTCTATTTAAAATTTTATTTAACAAACACGTACACAGAGATTTCTAGGTCCCAGGCACTGTTCTGAGCACATTCAAATATTAACTAGTGTACTTCTCATAACTACCCCATGAGATAGGTTTAGCGGGTTAGCCCCATTCTACGGATGAGGAGACTGAGGCACAGAAAGGATGAATGGATTACTCAAAGACACAAAGTAGAACATACGGCAAGTGGGGATTTAACTGCAGGCAGTTGGTTCCAGAATTTACATTCCCAACCGTGAACTCTGCTTTTTCTCAGAGCTGAGGATCTGAAGTTATAGGGGTGGCATCTGGGCTGAGCGAGTGGTCCCACTGGAGCAGTTACCACCAGGACTGTGTCCAGAATGTCTATGCCCCATCGGGACCTATCAAAAGGCAGCTCTAGGTGGGCAGCTGATGCCAACAGAGCCTGGGAGCTAATTTTACTGAACGCTGTGTCCCCAGCCCTTTAGGCCAGCTCAGAGGCACATACTATTATATAGCCTTAGCTGCAGCAGAAGAGGAAACAGGTTTAGCGAGGTTGAGACTGTCTCTTAGCCAGGGTCCTTATTAGCTAGGGCTGTATAACAAAGTACTACAACCAGGTAGTTTAGAACAAACAGGAAGTTTGTGTCTCACAGTCCTAGAGGACAGAAATTTAAAATCAAGATGTTGGCAGTGGCATGCTCCCTCTGAAGGTGCTAGAAAAGATCTGTTCCAGGCTTTAATCCTCGTTTCTAGAAGTTTCTTGGCTTGTGGCATCATAACTCCAATCTTCACATGGCATATTTCCTGTGTGTGTGTGCCTCTGTGTCCAGATTTCTCCTTTTATAAGGACACTAGTCATATTGGATTTATGAGGATACCTTAATGACCTCGTTTTAACTCAATTACCTCTATAAGGACCCTATTTCCAAATAAGGTCACATTCTGAGGTACCTGGGCTTAGGACTGCAACATACCTTTTTTGGGGGAACACAATTCAGCCCCTTAACATTCAGTAAATAGCATCATTAGTAAATGGCAGAGGTTTGAATTTAGGGAATCTGACCCCATAGCCTGTGCTCACAGCCAGACATTCCAGATTTCTGGCTCCAATGTTCAGTAATTATTTGTGCACTAGTGGCCTCTGCAGCTTCAGGAATGACCTGGCTGTCTCTTGTGCTGCCTGAGGGTTCCTGTGGGGCTCAAAAACCCTATAGCTTCAGGTCGTCTCAGGTTCTGCAAACCTAAAGAAGGAAGAAGGCAAGGAGTAGAATTTCCTAAGCAATAAGCTTTTCATGCAAAGGAAGGGTTATGGAGGTGAGGGCTGTGGTCAGCAATTAAGTGTTAAAATATTTAAAGACCTGGCCTTTTGTATTGATAAACAGCTTGTAATTTAGCAAATGGGTTATTAATAAGGAACAGCCTCTGAAGGTAAATCCTTGCAGCCCAGGCCAAGGGCAGTTCTAGTTGGAATTGTTGTTATGAATGTAGTTTTAATAAGGCAGTAGGGGCCTTATTTAAATGAGTTTAAATTAGTTCCCTGGAGCCTGTTGTCATCTGATCCCGTTGCTAACAGATTAAGAGAAGCAATATTTTCCACCCTGGATTGCTTACAGAGGGCCCTGACACGCTCTGATTTGGGCTGGGAGAACAGAGGCAATCCACTGCCCAGCAAGGTGATCTTCTGACTTCAGAGGGCACTGAAATAAACTTTAGGTCCTCATTCATTAATTTACGCATGCATTAATTCATGCATGCATGCATGCATTCCACAAATATTTACTGAGTTTCCACTGTGCCAAGCACCAGGCTAGATGCAGGAGGTATGAGATAGTTGATTTCTAGCACTTTTTGGAATGCATCATTCTGTTAATTTTATATGGAATTTGCTTGGCTACTTGTTTAGGTAGATCTTTTTCATTAAAGTAAGCTTCAGGAAGGCATGTCTGTCTTGTTCTGGTTCTGTTTTGACCTGGTTTTCCTGGCATGACCCCTTCTTGCCCGCGTAG
>NW_006436812.1:3158622-3169707 GCF_000325575.1 Pteropus alecto | reverse complement strand
AGAGAGAGAGAGAGAGAGAGAGAGACAGAGACAGAGAGAGAGAGAGAGAGAGAGAAACCAGGCAAGTGCCAAGGAGAATTTGTATTGGGGGAACAACAAGTCTCCAGCCTAGGGTCTTTAAGCCGTCAGGTTGAGCCTCGCTGAGGGGAGGAGGGCAGAATTTGTCTCTCTGAAGAAATGATGCGGCTCAATTGGGCCTTAGTGAGAGTTAGAAAGTAACTGGTGGGTTAATTTGCCTCTTCAAGGACTTGGGGAGCTTTTAAGAAGGGGAGTGACATGATCAGATTTGGGGTTTAGGAGGATCCTCTGGCTGCCTGAAGGTGTATTGAGTGGGGTTGCTATCCTGGAGTGTGGGGAAGCAGAGGTAATGGAGGCCAGGCTCATTCCTGAAACGCTTATTAAATCTAAAATAGCGTTTCCTTCCCTTCAAGATCCTGACATATCGCTAAATGTCAAGATGTGCTGGGCTGGCTCTGCTGCCACCTTGTCCGTCCCTGAACCATCAGGAGTACCAGCTGATCCTGGAAGTCCGTGGGCAGGGAGCGTGTTCAGAGGAGAAGAGTTTCCCCGCCCCGCTCCCCACCCAGGGCTGAGAATCCACAGCAGGATTTTGTGCAGTTGCTGAGCTGGGCGGCAGGCTGTATGATCCCCCAGTGCCAGAGAGGCCAGACATTCTCCTGGCATGACCTCACGAGGAGACACAGTCTCAGCCAGGCAAAGGGAGGTCCCATTGCGTGAGAAGGAGACAGAGGCAGGAACAAATAATCACTAGGTTGCACTAACTGTGCTCTATACTGCAGCCTTGGGACCAGGAACCTGTGAAAAACAGGCAAAACTGTTCCTTTGCACCTTGTTTGGGATAATTCATTGGCCAATAGCTGCAGACGCACCACTATCATGGCCAGAGGGAACTTCTCAGGCATTTATTCACCTGTGCATGAAGCACCTTCCAGGACTTAGCTCTCTTCAGGTAAACCATGAACAGCAATACACAGGCACAGGTTATTCTCTGGGCTGCGTTCCTGCCACAGGGTGTAGACAGAAGCCCCCTCAGGCTGAAGAGGGGAGGATCGGTACTGCTCAACCTGTTCCTCCAGGTATATATGTGATGAGGGTTCCAACTTCTTGCTTTCTTTTCCTAGCACCTGCTCCCTCCTTCCTTCCTTCCGCAGACATTGGCTGGGTGTCTAGTGTCCCAGGTGTTGTGCAAGGGTACTGGGGAATCCAGTGGTGAAGAAAACAGACATAGAGACAGAGACAGTGACTATTAACAAATAAACACAGATATGATATTCTATCCCAAATCACGATCAATGCTTCTGAGATGGTTTATTCTCTTTTTAAAAATTTGTGGTACAATATAAGTAACACAAAACTTCCCATTCTAACCATTTTTAAGTATATTGTTCAGTTCAGCATTAAGTATGTTCACACTGTTGTGCAACCATCACCACCATCCATTTCCATAATTTTTTCATCTTCCCAAATTGAAACTCTGTCCTCCCTACCAGCCCCTGGCAACCACCCTTCTATTTTATCTCTATGAGTTTGATGACTCTAGGGACCTCATATAAATGGAATCACACAATATTTGTCCTTTTACTTATCATGTTTTTGAGGTTCATCCATGCTGTAGCATATATCAGTCTTTTTAATGGGTGAATAATATTCCACTGCATGGATAAGCTACATTTTATTTATCTATTCTTCTGTCAGTAAACATTTGGTTTGTTTCTACTTTTTGGCTACTGTGAATAATGCTGCTATAATCATGGGTGAACAAATACCTATTTAAGTCCCTGTTGGTTTATAGCCCTACAAAAATCTACTGTGTCCATTAAAAAATCTGCTATATGGTGTCTGACACTGTGCTAAACGCTTTACACATATTATCTCCCTTTAATCTTTACAGCAACCTTTATAAATTAGGTATGATCCTCCTTATCGTCCTCTTTTTATCCTGAGGAAACTGAGTCTCAGAGGTTAAACAGAGGTCACTCTGCTGGCAAGTGCCAGAGGCAGTATCTAAATCTGGGCTTTGTCTCTGCTGCCCCATCACACCCCAGCCTTGACCCCTCAACGTGTTCAGGTTGCCTGGCCACAGGGTCCCTCTGACCCTCTGTCTCCGTCCTTTGTGTCTCCTGAGCTGACTTTAATTAGAATTGCAGTAGATTTTTCAGCTGTAGAATCATCTGCATATAGCTGTTTTATAGATTATAAACAGCAGTCATTTCAGAAGGCTTCCAGAATAATGCCATCATGGTTCTGCTGTGCCCTTCATCAGCGGGGATAACCCTGCTACATCAGGTGTCTGATGGCTCATTCACCAAACTCTGACTGAGTAACTTGGCTATGAGTTGGGGGAATCAATACAATGGCATATTAGTCAGCTGAGAAAAGGAACGAAACACTCATGCTTGCTACGACATGAATGGATCTCGGAAACATGATACTAAATGAAAGAATCCTGTCGCAAAAGACCACGTATTATATGATTCTAATTATATGAAATGTCCAGAAAAAGCAAAACCATAGAGATAGAAAGTAGATTAGTGGTTGCCTAGGGCTGGGTTCAGGGAAATGGGGAGTAACTGCCAATGGGTTTGAGGTTTCTTTTGCGGGTGATAAAACGTTTTGGAATTAGATATTGGTGATGGTTGCTTAACTTTGTGAATGTACTAAAACCCAATTGTACACTTTAAAAGGGTACATTTTATGGCATGAGAATTACATCTCAATTGAAAAAGAAGAGTTGGAAGAGCTAGAGAATTGATATCTGTCTGTTTTGGGGTTTCTCAGGCTGGCAGGGAGAAGCTGGGGGGTGGACAAGGAAGGATCCTGAGGTGGCCACACAGTGCCTTGAATCCGGCATGTAGCATGAAGAGGGAAGGTGGTGTACATTAGTATGGTTTGGATGTTCTTTCCACATTGTGGTGGAAGGTTTGGGATACTGGTTCCAGATTCCTTTGAATTTGCATGAGGAAGAGCAGGAAGGAAGGAGGGAGAGGGGGAGGGAGCAGCTGTCAAGTGATTAGCAGAAATAGCTTTCCTGTACTTTATAGAATCTCACTTTTTTTTTAAAATTTAAATTTATTTAACAAATGCTTATGTAGAACGAACCATGTGCCAGGCTCTGCTCTCAGCACTTTACCAAAACAGACTCCTTTATTCACTGCCCGACCCCCAACTCAGCAAGGTAGTTACTTTTCTTATTCTCTTTTTAACAAATGAATGAATTAAGGAACTGAGAGCTTGTTCAGAGGCAGAGCAGAGATTTGAACCCAAGCCCCAGAGTCCATGCCCTTAACGGCTATGCTATGCTGTCATTCACTCATTCATCATATATTTGTCTACTGAGTATCAGCTCTGTGCTAGGAATTTTGCAAAGTACTCGGGATTCGTAGGTGAACAAACCTACTATAGTGGTGAGGGGGGCTGATGACGTCTTACTTCAGCAGTTGTGACACACAAAGAAAGGAAACAGGTACAAGTGAGGGCTCATCAGGAGGGTCTATGATTACTCCACCTTACCGATGGGCCTGCAGGGGGAGAGGGGATGTGCTGTGCTCAAGGCTACACAGCCTAGCTAGGAATCCAGGGCTATCTAACTCCAACTCCCCACCTCCACATGTTAAGTGTGTCGAAGTGGATTTTTGCAGGATGGAGGGTGTATAGGAGGCAATCCTTGGAAGTTTCTATCATCCTCTGCCTGCCCCAGCCTTGGCCTTGCATGGGCAGATTCTGGGCCTTGGACCAGCTCCCTTTCTAAGCCATCAGGCTTGGGTGTCCCTTTCCAGGCACCTGGCAGAAGGGCTGTAACTGAATCCTTCTGCTGCCTTGTGTCCCTTACAAGGCCAAACCATGTGTTTACTCAACAAGGAGAAGCTCAGGCTTGATTTGTGGGGACAGCAGTCAGCAACTGAGGCTCTTAGGCAGGGACAAAACTAGTCAGGTATGAGCCACTCTCCACACAGGGAGAGCCCTGTGAACTCTGATCCTGTAAGACCCTGTGACTGTGCCGAAGGCAAAGGGCTTCCAATTTGTGGGTGTAGGCCAGCGGGATTCAGCATTCACTGACCACAGATACTTGTGTTATATATAGCCAATGTCCTCCCAGAGGCAGAGCAAGGCAGTTCAGGGCTGGGGTCTGGGTCAGCCTGGCCTGGCTCCAACCCTGCCACCTACTGGCCTTATGATGTCTTCCCAAGCCTCAACTTGCTCATCTGTAAAATGGGGAAAAAACTCATTCTCATCTTATCAAGGTGTTGTGAGGTTGAAATGATGTAGTTAGTATTCTGTAAGTGTCAGTAACAAGTGCCAAACATGAGACCTCACAGCCTAGGGAATCTCCAGCTGACAGTCCTCTGACACTGGAGAACTGGCATGGGGATGGACTTATTTTGAGGCCTCCACTTTCTAGTTGGAACTTCAGCTCTGGGGCCCCCCAATGCCTGGGGTGGATCCGTCATTGGAGCAGCCACTGTTTACTTGAAGAAGTCAGCAACTTCCCTTGCACAATAACAGAAAGTTCTGTCTATTGCTGACCTGTTTCCCCACTGTTATCTGAGGGGTCCAGACGGGGCTCTTCTAACAAGAGATTTGTTACCACAGGAAGTCGGCCAGTGAAGCTTAGTGACCTCAGCTGGCTGCATGTGCTAACGTCATGGCCTGCCATTCTCTCCATGGACACCTTTCTTGTGGTTATTTGGGACTTTGGCAAGTTTGTATTATTTCTGTCTCTGCTTGTTGGCATTTCTTTATGAGACCCTAGTGTATGCCCAGAACTGAGATTGATGCTGGTGTGAAGTCAGTGCTGCGGGAAAGCACGCAGCCCAGGCCTTCGGCACGCTATGTACAAGCAAGTACATGATTAAAAGATGCCATAAGTGCTAGCAAGGAAATGAATGGGCTAAAGGACATAGAACAGGGGAGGAGGCAGCCTTGCAGGGGAGGATGTCCCAGAAAGAGGGGCCAGCAGGGACAGGCAAGTCCCTGAAGCCTAGTGTCTCTTCAACTCCCTGATACAGGTCTCCTACCTGTCTGGGGGGCCCAGTGACACCTGTTCCCTCCTCCTTCACTGTCAAGTGAATTGATCAGTGTTCCAAGCAGAGGAATTAGCCAGTGCAAAGGCCCTGGGCAGGAACAAGCTTGGTGGGTAGATTTCCTGTTTCCTGTGGCTGACATAACAATGTACCTACTACAAACTGGAGGGCTTCGACAGCAGAAGCCTGAGATCAAGGTGCTGGCAGGGTTGGCTCCTTCTGAGGGCTGGGAGGTACAAGCTGTTCCAGGCCTCACTCCCAGTTCTGGTATTGCTGATAATCCTCGGTGTTCCTTGGCTTGTAGAGAAATCACCCGAATCAATGCCTTCATCTTCATGTGGCATTACCTCTGTGTGCATGTCTGTGTCCAAATAGCCCTTTTTATAAGGATGCTAGTCAGATTGAATTAGGGGCCCACCCCACCCCAATGTGTCCTCATCTTAACTAACTATATTTGCAACAACCCTGTTTGCGACTAAGAGGTCCTAGAGGGTTAAGATTTCAACACATGAGTTTTATTGGAGAGTGGGTGAGCACGATTCAACTCATAAGTGTGTTCTAGAAACAGCGAGGCTGGCGTGGCTGGAGCAGAGTGAAGGAGTCTGGAGTGGGATGCGGGCTGGTGGGACAGGTCACCCAAGGCTTGGTGGGCCACAGTTCAGACGGTGGGATTTGTTCTGGGCATCTAGGCTTGTTCTGAGCATGTCGTTTTATCTGGGGAGCAGGAGAGAGACTGAAGAATAGTTAGAGAAAGTGGAGAAACTCGGGGCCCGTGTGGCCACTGTCTGACAAGAGTCGAAGGACTGAGGGTAGGGGAAGGAAAAATCGTGGCCACACGGCCCCAAAGGACAATGCCTGGCTTGGTTTCCGAGATGCTCAGGAGAAGGAGCCCAGCAGCTGAGTGAAGGGTTGCTGAGTGAGTGGGGGGCTGGGCCTGCCTAGGATTCAAACCCAGATTCACCATTTTGCACTGTGTCCTTAGGTAAATTACTTAGCTTCTCTGGGCCCAGGTTTCCTCATTGTCAAATGAGGATGCCATTCAGTGGATTAAATGGAAGAAAGCACATAACTGCGGGAGAAGATTTAAGGCTTGCTTCATGCCAACTGCTTTGAGACACACTCTGGTGACATCTTTACCACTACTTCATTTTATGGATGAGGAAACAGAGGCCCAGAGAGGGCAAGTGACTTGCCCAAGGTCACACAGTGAGAAAATAGCAGAGACTTGAACTGAGCCTGACTGATTCTGAAACACGCACCTTTCCCTCCTTGTACTTTCAAAAAATGTCAGTTTCTGCCTGCTCATCATGGAGGTGAGGCCCAGCAGGCTCCTTTGGCTCCCTGGCGCATTTGATGCCAGCAGAGTGTTCCCAAAGGGCTAGGAAGCAGTTGTATTCCGTTCTTACAAACCTATGCTGTGCCACCATCTGAGTCCTGTTGCCTGGAGAAGAAAAATGTTGGGTGAGATAGCTCTACATGAAATATTCAACCTGGTTTCATCATCTGCGAGACAAGCATGGTATACACCCATTTTCCAGATAATGAAACAGGCTGAGAGAAAGGAAGGGGCTTGCCTTTCTGCTGGAAGGAGGTGGAGCTGGCCTTCAAACCAGGAGGCCTGACCCCACCCAGACTTTCACCCACTTTGCAGCCGCTCACTCCTTAATGGAGAAATGCCTTTGAAAGAAAGTTCAAGGGGGCCTCCCTTGCCAGCCCCCTGGGGCATAAGCACTCCTTATTCTAACCCTGGTGTGTTTGTACAAAGCTACCAGCTTTGACATATGGCAGGAGACAGCCCAGTCCCCCTGACCCTGGCAGAGGACATGCTGGGTTGGTCTTGTGGGGCCTGGGATGACACCAAGGGCATCAGGCGGGGTTCCATTTCTTCTTTCTCCCTCCCCTGCAGCCTGAACTGGGTGGGTGCTGCCTCTCAGCTGGGCGGGATGGGGGAGGAGGTATGTGTCCTCAGATGCCTGCACTATTTTTGGAGCTCGCTTTGATCCTGATTCCCGGGGCATGTGGGCTGTGACAGGCACTTGGAGCAGACCCTGCTTGAATGCCGCCAGCTACGGATGCCGGCACGCCCCCTAGTGGCTCCGACCCTGGCACTTCTGAAACTGGGCACGGACTCTCGCTCTCCAATCTGGAGGCCTTTTCTTTCTTTTACTTGCCTGTCTGCTAGGACCTGCAGGATGTTGAACAGGAGTGGCCAGAGCAGACATTCTTGCCTTGTTCCTGATCTGAGCGAGAGAGCATTCAGTCTCTCACTGAGTCAGAGGTTCGCTGTGATTTTCTGTAGATGCCCTTCATCCGAGTGAGGAAGTTCCCTTTTATTCCTTTTTGTTGAGTGTTTTTACCATGAAGAGCTGTTGGATTTCGTTCAACTTTTTTTTTTCTCCTGAAAGATGTCTTTGAAAATGTCCCAAGCAAGGAGCCTTCCGAAACCTTGCGCCTGCGCTGTCCTGAGGCGAGGCTGCGGCCCCCGGCGTTGTTTTGCGCATGCGACGCCAGCGAGGGCCGCACTTCCGGCGAGGTAGCTCCATGATGGCGTCTGCCTTCGGTTAAATCTCTCGTCATCCTGCGTGTTCCAGCGTCGCGTGGGCTCCCGTACGACGCCCTGCCCAACCGACCCAGGTTCTAATCCATCACGCCAGACCACTGGCATGGACTTACGACATCGTTGCCCTGAGGCCCCAGTCGTGTTTGGACGCAACTCTTCCGGTAGGCCCCAAGTGCAAGGGTGACCGGGTGCCTTCTTCCCTCAGGACCTCGTAGCATTTATATTTTCAGTCCCGAAGTCGCGCCCCGTGCAGGTCCACCTAAGTCTCAGAGGCTCACGGGAGACTGAGTCAGGTCTGCAACTCCTCAGATTGTCGATGTTGTTATTGTTGGGAAAGATGAAAAAGGCAGAGACACCCCAGAATATCTAATCCATTTTAATGGTTGGAACAGGAGCTGGGATAGACGCGCAGCTGAAGATCATGTCCTCCATGACACCGATGAAAATCAGAGATTGCAGTGTAAATCGGCAAAAAAAGCTGTAGCTCCCCTGAGAATCACAGGAAGAAAGAGGAAGCGAAGCGCCACAGGTTGCCTGGTGTTGACTTTATCTTAAAAAGCCTTCCCACTGAAGAAAAATATGAAAATGAGAACTCAATAAGCACTTTTTCTGATGACAGTGGTGAAGGAAAGGATGGAGCAATATCTGAAGAAAATGATATTGAAGAAAGACTGAAATGAAGGAAGAACCAGAGCTGCACACAAAAAGAGAGATGGAAGAAAGAATAATAACTATAGACATCCCGGAAGTTCTGAAGAAGAAACTCGAGGATGATTGTTATTATATCAACAGGAGGAAACGGTTAGTGAAACTTCCATGCCAGACCAACATCATAACTATTTTGGAATCCTATGTGAAGCATTTTGCTATCAATGCAGCCTTTTCAGCCAGTGAGAGGCCTTATCATCATGCTGTGTCACACACCAACATGAATGTGCATTGCATCCCAGCAGAAAAGAATGTTGACCTTTGTAAGGAGATGGTGGATGGATTAAGAATAACCTTTGATTACACTCTCCCATTGGTTTTGCTCTATCCATATGAACAAGCTCAGTATAAAAAGGTGACTTCGTCCAAGTTTTTTCTTCCGATTAAGGAAAGTGCCATAAACACTAATAGGAACCAGGAGGGACTCTCTCTAAGTCCACCTTCGTTGAATCGGTTCACCCCACAGTCCACGGAGAGTCGGTGTGAGCTTGCTGCTCCCAAAAGGCGCAAAGCTGAGCCAGAAGCCTTGCAGTCTCTGAGGCGGTCCAGGCGCCACTCTGCCAACTGCGATAAGCTGTCTGAGAGCAGTGCCTCGCCTCAGCCCAAGCACCAGCAGCAGGACGTGTCCACCAGCATGCCCAAGCTGTTCCTGCACCTAGAAAAGAAGACGCCTGTGCATAGCAGACCATCCTCGCCTGTTCCTCTGACCCCAAGCAAGGAAGGCAGTGGGGTGTTTGCCATCTGTGAAGGCAGAACTAATGAAATAAATGAGGTCCTCTCCTGGGAACTCGTACCCAACAGTTACCCACTAGGTGACCAGTCTCTTCCACCTTCCTACATTTATGGGGCACAACACTTGCTGAGATTGTTTGTGAAACTTCCAGAAATCCTGGTCAAGATGTCCTTTTCGGAGAAGAATCTGAAGGCTTTACTGAAGCACTTTGACCTCTTTCTGAGGTTTTTAGAAGAGTACCACGACAACTTCTTCCCAGAGTCTGCCTATGTCACCGCCTGTGAGGCATACAACAGCATTAAGAATCCCAGGGCAATTTATTAAATTTTCGATGGCTCTGAAAGAACAGCTTCTCCGTCTAGCTTTGCACTCTAGGTTCCCAGTGGAGAGTTCTGGGGAGATGGTGGGCCTTCAGGCCCAGCAGTTGCGATGCCCACCTGGTTGGGAGGAGGCTGGCAGAGGCAAGACTTACGTACTGTAGTTATTTCTGTTAAGGAGCGCTTCCTTGGTGCCTGACTGGCCTTCAGTATCTGACCCTAGCCACTATCCATGTCATCTGTGACAGCAGGAAGAGCATCTGTGTTGCCTGTGAAATATTCATGGAAGTGTACATAGGTTAGGCTGTTTCAGTAGATTTGGAGTTGTTAGCAATAACCACATATTTTAGTTATTTGTTAACACTAAGCAAAATTGTTTTGCAAACTTTTCATTTTTATGATGAGACTAAGCAACTCAGTACAACAAATTTCAATATTGCTTGGAAAATGCAAAGTAGTCCCAAAATATTTTAGAATTGATTTTGATGGTGAAAGAAAATTGCAGCTATACATTTGCCTGTTTTAGTTCCTTTTCTGTAAAACTTTATTTTTGGTGATCTAAAAAAAGTGTTGCCTAACTTGTTTGAGATTTTACAGTTATACTTTGTTGTTTAATGTTATGTTTCCCATTCTGTCAAACGTTATTTTTGGTAATTTAAATAAAGCAAAGGCCCTATTGTTGGAAATAAAAATAAAAAAAAAATAAAATGCGCCCAGGCAAGCCCACTGTTTCTTCCGAGGGCAAAGCTCGATGTAAAGCAAAAAGCGGTCTGCGCAGGCGCTTCGGTGTCACTGCTTTAAAGGGGGCGTTAAATGACGGTAAAACAGCAGTGGTCACTGCTCTTCTCATGGGCGGGGAATGCTCTTCTGGCTCGCCATACCCATCTGACAAAAGGGACCACAGCCCAGCCGGGGCAGGAGGAGGGCTGTGCTTAGTGGACCTTGGCCGCTGGGGTCCCCCTCCTCGAGCTCACTCCCTTTCCACCCAGGCCTACGAGAAGCGCTTCCCCACCTGCCCACAGATCCCCGTCTTCCTGGGCAGCGAGGTCCTGCGAGAGTCCCACAGCGCTGACGGCTCCGTGCACATGGTGGAGCGGAGCTGCCGGCTGCGCGTGGAGGCCCCGAGGCTGCTGCGGAAGGTGGGCGCTCAGAGGGCCCAGGGGAGCGGGGCAGCGGCCAAGGGGACTAGACAGGGTGGTGGGGGTTGGCAGGGTAGGGGACTTGGGGACCAGGGGCAGGGCCAGGCGGTGGGGCTAGTGTTGGTGCTGAGAGGGGGCTTCTGTGGTGGGGGGCGGTGAGCTCTGGGTCCTGGAGGAATGGGGCGGGGCGGGAGACTGGACTGGGACTGGGTAGGGCCTAGGGGGACTAATGCCCAGCGGAGATTGAGGGGAGTGGTATTGGAAGGGGGATGGAGTAGGGGATCCGGGCCCAGGCAGGTGGCCAGGCACAGGATCCAGGTCCCAGGATCGAGGGTGACCAGGACTAGCCCTCGGGGTTTGCGACCCCAGCTCCCTCGCCCCCTGTACCCCCCTGCTGCCCCTTTCCTTGCAGATCGCAGGCGTGGAGCACGTGGTCTTCGTGCAGAGAAACATCTTGAACTGGAAAGAGAGAACACTCCGCATCGAAGCGCACAATGAGACCTTTGCTAGCCGTGTGGTGGTCAAGGAGAACTGCAGTTACACGGTGAGCGCAGGCTGGCCTCCCCACTGCCTCGGCCACCGACCC
>NW_006436812.1:3130576-3158590 GCF_000325575.1 Pteropus alecto | reverse complement strand
CGTCGCAGCTAACTCCTTCCCTCCCAGAGCCCTGTCGGATGAGAAGCAGGAAGCTCCTTACATCTGCAGTTCAGATACCCAACTGATACCTTTTCTTTTTTTAAGTAGTCTCAAGTAGTGCTTGAGACATACTTACTAAAATGCTTTGTTGTTGTTGTTTTATGTTCAGTTCAAATGCATTTGGGCATCCTGGCTAAACCTGGCAACTTGCCTCCTTCCCTTCTCTCCTTTCTTGCCTTCACAAAACTTTGACTCAGTTTTGCTATCTGTAAAATGGGGTTAATGATCCTACTTGCCACACAGGTTATGGTGAGGATTTAAAAAAGTAAAATAACCAAACCTCTTGGACCACTACCTGGCACACACTAAGCCCTGTATATGTGTTGCCTTTTAATATAATTAAGAACAATTCTTCTCCAGTACTCACTGATTGAGCACCTGCTATGTGCCAGGCTCCCTGACAAGTACTGGGCACCCAGCAGTGGACCAATCCACCTGACCATTGTCTTCATGGATCTCCCATTCCAGTGAAAGGCACAGATGAGAAAAAGAACAAATCGGTATAGACTTAAAATTTTGTCATGAGTGCTAAGAAGGAGCCCAGCAGACAGACTTACAGAAAATGGAAGTGTCCCCTTGGGGCCTCTCTGAGGAGGTGTCATTAAAGCTGAGTGCTGAAGGATGGATGAGAGGGCTGGAAACAGAGTTCTGGGGGAAGAAACAGGAGGTTTGAAGACCCCAAGGTAGATGAATGAAGTTGAGAGTGGGCGTTGCAGGGGTTGGGGTCCTGCTAGCCTCAGGGCTGGAGTGAGGAGTCTGAAGTCATTTGGAATTCAGCTCTGCCACTTTCTTGCCGAGTGATGTTGGACAAGTTGCTTCCCCTCCCTGGGCTACCCTTTCATATCTGGGAATGTCAACAGAACCTGCCTCGGGTGCTGGAGGAGCAAATGAGATAATGTAGCTATGCTAGACTCCAAATGGTATTTTTCATGATGATAAATGCAATGTGGCTACTATGGTATATTACAGGTGTTTTTGATGTGTCTTTGCCCAGCCTCCCAATGGGGGAGACCTTGCCTTGTTCATCTGTACAGTGGTGCCTCGTATACAGCATGTGTCCAGTAAATGCTGATTACTTTTCCTTTGCACACCTCCAGCTCTTCTCAGGGCCTCCTGGAAACTGGGCCTAGGATGTTCAGATGTTTACTTTTAGGGAGGTGTAGGGAGAGTTTTTATAAATCCCTTTTAATGTAGTGTTTCTCAGAGCAAGTTCTGCAAACAGCTGAATCTGTATCACTGAGGCTGCTTGTGAAATGTAGATTCTCAGGCCCCAGCCCTGGACACCTATTCCACCTGGCACCTGCATATTTAATAGACTCCCTGCTAATGCTCTGCCCATGGAAGTTTGAGAGGCACTAAGCTTGGATCTGCATGGTAGCTGTGTCAACGAAGTTTCTCTTATATGCATATAAATATTTATTTATAATATATTATTATATATAAACACATAACATACATATTTTAATATATCTCAAATGTATAATATTCATGTGTAATTTATATATAATGATATATTAAATATATTACCTATTTATATATCATCATGTGCATATAATTTTTAAGGGACAGGAACACAAATATGAGGCCCACTTTCTTCTGGCCCCTCCTGAGGAGGCTCTTTGTTTGCTAACACTTTATACCTTGCATTGTGCTCTGGGTGGGGCCTGTTGGAATTGCCGGAACCCTAGGGTGTTGCCAGCTGTGACATGCTGTCCACTGCATGCTCTGGCTGTGCCCAGGTCACCAAGAGAAGCCCGGGGGAGGGCATGGCATCCTCTACCCTGAGACTGTGTTGTCATCCCTGCCTGGCTTTCAGGTCCACCCCGAGAATGAAGACTGGACTTGCTTTGAGCAATCTGCCTCACTTGACATCCGGTCCTTCTTTGGCTTCGAAAGTGCCTTGGAGAAGATTGCCATGAAGCAGTACACAGCCAATGTCAAGAAGGTAAGAGAGGGGCTTCGTCAGTCACAAGGAGGAAGAAGGTGCACAGGCCTTGGGGGCTGCCAGTCCTGGTTCAAAGCCCGCCCTGCCACCTGATAACCCGTGTGACATCAGGCAACATCCTTAACTGTCCTCATCTGTAGAATGGGTATTCTAGGAGATGATGGATGGAAAGCAAGCCGATAGTGGGGCACAGTAATAACTGTCTTGATGCTCCCAGGCTTGTGTAGTGAACTCTGTGGACAGAGGAGGGACATTGGGCAGTGATTTTTCCTGGTTAAAATTGTCACTGCTTGGTTTAAAGATCTGACCCATCATTGAGATAAGGCCTTTTGGTGTAATGAAACAGGTGAAATCCACTTTAATAATATATTTCATCCAACGTGTTATCAATATAAAACTTAATCGGGAGTTATTTTACATTCTTTGGTACCAAATCTTGGAAATCTATTGCGTATTTAACACTCACAGGACATCTCCACTGGGCCCTGCCACATTTCAACTGCTTAATAGCCATGCATCGGGGCTGGAACCGGAGCCAGGTTGGGTGATTTCCAAGTTGACGCGGTTACCCCTTGCGGTCCTGCCCCAGGTACCGATGTGTCTTGGCTCTCTCTGTCTTCCAGGGGAAGGAGGTGATCGAGCATTACCTGAATGAGCTCATCTCCCAAGGCATCTCTCACGTTCCCCGGTGGACGCCTGCCCGGGTCCGAGAGGAGGACGCCCGCTCCCAGGCTGCATTGGGGGACCCAGACTCCTTGGAGGCTGATGGGCCCAGCAGCGCCCAGGGCCCCATTGCTGAGATGGTCGGTACTGACGGTAAGACTCTGTGGCCAAGGCCTGAAGTCTTAGGAAGGCTGCACTGGGTTTGCTCACCCTGTGGTGGGGAGAATTGCCGCGGGTGCCTTGGGGACAGATCTGAGTCCTGGAATATAACTCCGTCTCCTCCCTCTCCCATTTGCTTCCAAATCTCTTTCTTCAGGCCCAAGAGCCAGAAACGATTTATTTCGAGATCAGGAATTGATCTGATCTGGTATATTATGGCTGCCCTTTTCTCTGGTTTTATTACTATTTTTAATTATATGAGTAATGCGTGATTATGGTGGAAAAAGAATTTGAATTGCTCAGAAGATGTCAAGTAGGAAGTAAGACTTCTTTCCTCTCCCTGAAGGCAACAATAGTTTTGTGTTTATATTTCCTGAGACTATCTAGGCACATACACATACATAATATGTATATACACACGTATGGTTACACACACCTACATGCGTATATAACCTCTGTCGAACAAATAAGGGCATATAACACATTCTATTTGATATTTTGCTTTTTTCACACTTACTAATGTTGATTGAACAGCTTTCTGTATCAGCACATGTGTCTGAGCACTTTGCAGTATTTCATAGCGTGGTTGCACCATAACTTATTAATAAACATTTATTATTTATTATTTTTAATTGAGTTTATTTAGCTAGTCCCCTATTGACAGGTTATTTTCCTTTTTTTTAAATAAAATAATATGGTACATCTTTGTACTTAAGGTTTTTAAAAATATCTGCCTGATTTTATATATATATATATATATACACATATATATATATACACACACACACACACACACACATATATATTATGTATGTGTGTATATATATATGTATGTATATGTATATGTATATGTATACATATATAGCATAATTTTAAAAGTTGAATCGTTGGGTCCAAGGTCGTTATGTGCAACTAAAATTTTGGTAGATTTACCAGTTAGGCCCACAAAGAGCTGGTACTAATCAATGTTCCCACCGAAAGTGTGTGGCTGGATCTATTCCTGAGTTCGCCCTGTCCCCGCTCCCCACAAGGCTTTTGTTAAACATTTCAAACTTCTGAAAGGCAAAGAGTGATTAGTGATCACTAATCTTTCATTATGAGTGAGGTCAAGTATTCTTTTTTTATGTTTAGTGATTCAATTTAACTTTTTTTTGCGAATCCCTGTTCTTGTCCTTTGTCCATTTTCCTATTTGCTGATTCCTTATTGCTTTGTAAGAGCTCTTTACATATTAAGGCAATTAACCCTTTGTCATATTTCAGATTTTTATTGATATGGGAAATGTTCACAATATGACAGTTTTTCATGCACATACCCCATAAATCCAGTTTTAATCATGTACATTTATGTTCAGGACAGTTCAGATTTTTCTTTGGGGCCAATGAAGTGTAGGGCTTGCTGACTCAAAGATGTGTAACCCATGTAACCCAAAATACATCTGGGGCCATGATTAGGAAGAACAAAATTTATTTATTCAACAAATATTTATTCTGCACCATCCGTGTGCACTAACTGGCTGCTGTTGTACAAACACTTTTTAAATAGTTAAAAAAAATTGTTTTTACAACACTGCACTTTTGCGCCTTCCGGTGCACACACGCTGCGGGTCATGTCCTGTGCCCTCCCTGTGTTGCACAGGTCTTTCTTTCCTTTTGTCTGTGCTGTCCACCAGCAGGGCTGGTACTCAGGATGGCTGACAGGAGGCACAGTCATGCCCCTTCCACTGTGCTCTGAATCACTGAGCCTTTGTGCTCAGAAGAAGAAAGAGGCCTTCACAGCTGCCTGGAGGCCGGAAGGATGCTGGCATCTCTTGCCTCCCTCGTGTTTCTCCCTCAACCTCTCCTCACCCTCAGCATCCCCGCTTCTGACCCCTCTCAGTGTTTCTGGGTCAGGACGGTTCTCCCCACAGCATCTCTCCTGCCTCTATTTACCTATACACCTCCTGGCACAGTTGGCGTGACCACCAGTCCTGGCTTTTTTTTTGTTTTCGAGGGAACCGCTGGTTCCCACTGCTGGACTGCAAACATTCCATTTGTTTTTTTATTGTGTCATCTGCACACAAAGAATGGGCTATGTTCCTGGGGGCTGCTCTTTGTGAACTGTCTCCACCTACTGCTGAGAGGCTACCATGCTGCGATGCCTCACTATGCCAGCATCTGCTACCCCAATGGTTAAGAGTGGGCGATAGGACGTCAAATTGGAGCCCAACCTCTAAATGCTGGCATATGCTGACCCTGCACAGCCCAATAGTGGAAGATGGGATTGAACAGTGAGAGTGATCTGTGCAGCTCTGGGCTGTATTTTGGGGCCAGGGCTCTGTATCCTAAAAGTCTTGTACCTCACAAGGAAGCTAGAGATGTAGGAAAGCAAAAAGAACTGGTATTTATTGATTCCCTTGGTTATGCTGGGCACACTACATACATTTACTTGTTTGAGTTACTTTACCTGTCTGGGCGTCAGTTTTATCTTCTCTAAAGTGGGACTAATAGTGACACCCACCTCACAGGGTATTGAGAAAACTCACTGAGATGATATATATTATATTGTTAATTATCTTTGCACCAATAATGATCAGAAGAATAAATTAAGAAAACAGTTCCATTTATAATTGCATCAAAAATCATAAAATACATAGGAATAAATTTAACCAAAGAGGCGAAATATCTATCTATATTCTGAAAACTGTAAGACATTGAAGAAAGAAATTGAAGAAGATACAAATACCTGGAAGGATATACCCTGCTTATGGAGTGGAAGGATTCATATTGCTAAAGTGTCCATACCACTTAAAGCAATCTACAGATTCAGTGCAATCCCTGTCAAAATACAAATGGCATTCTTCTCAGAATTAGAACAGCTAATCTTCAAATTTATATGGAACCATGAAAGACTCCAAAATAGCCAAAGAAATTTTGAGAAAGAACAAAGTGGAAGGTACCATGCTCCTTAATATCAAACTATACTACAAAGCTACAATAATCAAAATAATACAGTACTGGCATAAAAACAAACACATAGATCAATGGAACAGAATAGAGAGCCCAGAAATAAACCTACGCTTATATGGTCATTTAATCTATGATGAAAGAGGCAAGGATATACAATGGGGTAAAAAGACAGTCTCTTCCATAATGGTGTTGAAAAACCTGGACACATACATGCAAAAAAAAAAAAAAAATGAAATTGGACTACTTTCTTACACCATACACAAAAATATAGTCAAATAGATTAGTATATGTGCTGCTGAAGTGAGCACGATACTCAAATAGATTAAAGACTTAAATGTAAGACCCAAAACCATAAAACTCTTAGAAGAAAACATAGGCAGTAAACTCTCTGACATTGGTCTTGGCAATATATTTTTGGATATGTCTCCTTAGGCAAGGAAAACAAAAGAAAAAATAAATGGGACTGCATTAAACTAAAAAGTTTTTGCACAGCGAGGAAAACCATCAACAAAATGAAAAGAAAACCTATTGAATGGGAGAAAATATTCACCAATGATATATCCAATAAGGGGTTAATATCCAAAATATATAAGGATCTCATATAACTTAACACCAAAAAACAACCAAACAAGTCAATTTAATAAATGGGCGGAGGACCTGAATAGAGATTTCTCCCAAGAGGACATGCAGATGGTAAAAGTCAACATATGAAAAGATGCTCAGCATCACTAATCATCAAGGAAATACAAATTAAAATCATAATGACATATCACTTCACACCTATCATCAATAAATCAACAAATAACAAGTGTTGGCGAAGATGTGGAGAAAAAGGAACCCTTGTACATTGTTGGTGAGAATGTAAATTGGTGTAGCCACTATGAAAAACAGTATGGAAGTTCCTTGAAAATGTTAAAAAGAGCTGCCATATGATCCAGCAATTTCACTTCTGGATATTTATCCCAAGAAAGCAAAAAAACTAATTTAAAAAGATATATGCATTCTGTGTTCATTTCAGCATTATTACATAGCCAAGATATCTATCAATAGATGAACAGATAAAGAAGATATGGTATATATGTGTGTGTGTATATCACACATGTATACACACATATACACACAATGGAATCTTGTTCAGCAAAAAAGAATGAGATCTTGCCATCTGTGACAACATGGGTGGACCTAGAAGATATTATGCTAAGTGAAATAAGCCAGACAGAGAGACAAATACTGCATGATTTCACTTATATGTGGAATCTAAAACAAAACAAAACAAATGAATAAACAAAATACAATAGGAACAGGCCTATAGATATAGTGAACGAGCTGATGGTTACCAAGTTGAAGGGGTGGGAGATGGACAAAAACCTTCAGAGGATGGGACATTTCTGAGGGTCAAAGGGATACGTCGCTTGCCACGGTGAGACCTAGGCTTGCTCCGGCACTTCCCTTGGACGTGGGTCAGAAAGACAAGAGGATCTGGAGCCCACGTGGCTGTTGTCTGGTGAAAGGGCCACCATGTGGCTTGGAACGACATTTCAGATTCGAGGTACCCAGTAATGTGAGGGTTCCAGAAAGGGTAGACAGACCACATGGTGAAGAGACGCAGCATCTCACTTTTGTCCTGAAGCCCTCCTTCTTCTCCTCCAGGGGACAAGCTGGATGCAGACTACATTGAGAGGTGCCTGGGCCAGCTCACGCCTATGCAGGAGAGCTGCCTGATCCAGCTTCGGCGCTGGTTGCAGGAGAACCACAAAGGCAAGGTGGGTGCAGGGCTAGGGCCCGCGGGGGCAGATGCGCAGTCAGAGCTGCCCAGCCTCAGGCACTGGGGAGAAGGAGCCAGGGAAATAAGTCTGTGTAATTAGCAATACTGGACACTTAGATTTTGCCTTTTTTTTTCGTTATATACTGTCTTTTGTATCTATAACACATGCCGTGCTGCGGGGCAGGGGCCCGCGGGGGCAGATGCGCAGTCAGAGCTGCCCAGCCTCAGGCACTGGGGAGAAGGAGCCAGGGAAATAAGTCTGTGTAATTAGCAATACTGGACACTTAGATTTTGCCTTTTTTTTTCGTTATATACTGTCTTTTGTATCTATAACACATGCCGTGCATCATCACTGATTTGGCACTGTTAACATTTGAGGCTGGACAGTTCTTTGTGATGGGGGCTATCCTGTGCACTGTAGCGAGTTGAGCAGCCTCGCTGGCCTCCACCCACTAGATGCTACGAGCTCTTCTCTCTCAGGTGTGACAATCAAAAATGGCTCCAGACAAATGTACTCTGTGGGGCAGTCACCCCCGCTTGAGACCTAATGATATATAGCCCTATGGTCACAAGACCGTGTTTTTTTCTAAGAGATTTAATGACTTGCAAAGGTTGATTTTTGACAGCATGTGGATTTTGCCTTTAGACTCAAAGCCTCATAACATGAATGTCCACCATGCATGTAGGTCCAAAGCATGGACTTGACCTTTGACTCTATTGAATAAGAACTTCTTGCTTATTCATGAGTCGCTGACCCTTCCTCTCCAGCTCTCCTCCTCTTACCCTGGGGAGCAGACAAAAGAGTGTTGGGCTATGATGTAACCTGTCTTCCTGTTTCCATCTGTAAAATGGAAATAACGTTAGCATATACCTCCAAGAGCAAATTAAAGGGACAATCCTCATAAAGTGCTTAGAACCATGTCTGGCTCAGAATAAATACTCAAAAAAGGGCACTTTTGAATGGGAGTGGCTTTCCCGAGACTGTTGATATTTGCCTGAGGAAAAGGAGAGCTGATAGGGTCTTAGCTTGTCACCTCAGCTATTTAGGTTATTTGAGGCAGGAAAGCAGCATGAATCAACGAGTCAAAAAAAGAGGGATTTATCAGCTCATATAACAAACTGTTAAGAAGGGTGTATTACTTTCCTTGGGCTGCTGAAACAAAATGCCACACACTGGGAGGCTTAAAACAACAGAAATGTATTCTCTCCCAGTTCTAGAGGCCAGATGTCTGAGATTAAGGTGTTGGCAGGGTTAGTTCCTTCAAGAAGCTCTGCGGGAGAATCTGGTTCATGTCTCTCCTGGCTTTTGGTGACTGCGGCAGTCCTTGGCTTGTGGACATATATGGTCCTTTCTCCTGCTAAATATTTTTAGATGAGACAGGAGACTCAGTTTCCATAATTTCATCTATTGAGGCTGCTCCTTCTCCTTCTCTCAGATTCCCAAAGATCAGCACATCCTTCGGTTCCTGCGGGCTCGTGACTTCCACCTGGACAGGGCCCGGGAGATGCTGTGCCAGTCCTTGAGCTGGCGAAAGCAGCACCAGGTGGATCTCCTCCTTCAGACCTGGTGCCCACCCGCCCTCCTGGAGGAGTTCTTTGCGGGGGGCTGGCACTACCAGGACATAGGTGCGTACCTTCAGTCACTCCTGAATATGCTTCAATTGCCACTTTCCATGCTGCTTATTTTTCCTTTTGATTCTCCCAAGCATCTGGAGATGACTTTGAGGTGACAGCCCAGCCCAGGAAGGCAGAGCTGGGCTTAAAGTGAATACCGCGTTAGTGTCTTGGGGCTGCCATAGCAAATCACCACACACTGGGTGGTTTAAAGTGACAGAAGTTTATTTCTTTCCAGTTCTGGAGGCCAGAAATCTGAAATCAAGGTGTCAGCAAGGCCATGATCCCTGTGAAGGCTCTAGGAGGGAATCCTTCCTTGCTTTTTCCAGCTTCTGGTGGCCCCAGGCGTTCCTTGGCTTGGCAGCATCATTCCAGTCTCTGCCTGCATCTTCACATGGCCTTCCTCTCTCTGTATCTCTCAGTGTGCTCTCCCCTTATAAAGACCCCAGGTCATTGGATGTGGTATGATCCAGTATGATTTCATCTCTAGATCTTTAAATAATTACCTCCCCGAAGACCCTATTTCCAAATAAGGCCACATTGTGAAATTATGGGTGATGTGAATTTGGGGGGAATGTTATTCAACACACTATAAAGATCTTTGGATTTTTTTTTTTATTAAATTGCCATTGAAGCCAGTGCCTATTACGGTTTTCAATGTCTTTTATGTAAAAATTCATAACAGTTGACTCTTGAATTATGTTGGGGTTAGGGGCGCCAAACCCCTACGCAGTCGCAAATCCACTTATAACTTCTGACTCTCCAAAAACTTAACTATGCTCGTCCTTTTGTATCCATGGAGAATTGTTTCCAGAATCCCCCGAGATTCAAAATCCGTGGATGCTCAAGTCCCTTATATAAAATGGTGTAGAACAAGGCATATACATCTGCAGATTCCCAGATCATTGACTGGCGGTTGGTTGAATCTGTAGATGTGAAACCAAGGGATACAGAGGGCTGACTGTTTACTTATTGAAAAAATCTGCAAATAAGTGGAACCACACAGTTCAAACCTGTTATTCAAGGGTCAACTGTATACTGATTAGGGCAAATGCTTGACTCTCCTGAAGAACTGGTTGGGACACTTTCTTTTAATATACATACAGTTAATCCTCGTTATTCATATATTGCATATTTGCGAATTTGCCTTCTCACTGAAATTTACTTATAGCCCCCAAATCAATACTCAGGATGCTTTCGTGGTCATTCACGGATGAGCACAGAGTGGCAAAAACGCTGAGGTGCCCAACCTGCATGTCCCCAACTGAGGTTGAATGAGATGTCCTTCTGCCTCCTTGTTTCAGCTCTCACACTGGGAACACGTGTCCCTTTTGCAGTCTGCTTAGTGCCACATTTTGTGCGTGTGCTTTTTGTTGGTTATTTTGCTGTGTAGAATGGTCCCCAAGCGTCGTGCAGAAGTGCTGTCTAGGGTTCCTAAGTGCAAGGAGGCTGTGATGTGCCTTTTGGAGAAAATGTCTGTTAGATCGGCTTGTTCAGACATGCGTTTCAGTGCTGCTGGCCCTGAGTTCAATGTTAATGAGTCAACAATATATATTAAATAAGGTGTCCTTAAATAGAAGCACACATAAAACAAGGTTTTCGTATTGCCTGGTTGACAAAAATGTTACTACTAAGCGGCTCGCAGATCCCTAACTCTGTTTTTCTTAGAAGCAGTGGTTCAATATTTGCCAATTCGGTGTTTGAGGTGACATCATAGAATTGCTGCAAATAACGAGAGTCAGCTGTGTTAATATGTAATTCCTTATTTTCCCTTTTTGCTTTAGCTGACAGAAAGCTAAGAGCCAACTTTTACTTGTTCTCTCCATACTCCTTCATTATGTAGTTTATTATCCTCTTAAAAAAAAATTTTTTTTTAAAAAACTTTTAATGTTAGAAGTTTTAGGTTTTCAGAAAAGTTGCTAAGATTATACAGAGAGTTCCCACGAGCTCCTCACTCAGTTTCCTTAATGGTGTAAATTTTTTAACACTTCTCCTGTTTCTTTCACCATAAATGGTGTCAGCCCCTCTTGGGAGCAGGCAGGGTGTTAGTAGATAAGGCAGGGTTGAAGCTCGGTGAGCCACAGCCTGGCTACTCTTTCTCCAAGGAGGGTAAGTTCTCATGGAGGCTTTGACCTGCCCTCCCACGAGCATCCGCTGAATCAGCAGTCCTCAACCTTTTTGGCACCAGGGACTGGTGCTCCTGTGAGAATCTAAGGTCTGGTGATCTGAGGTAGAGCTGAGGAGGTGATGCTAGCGCTGGGGAGTGGCTGCAAATATAGATGAAGTTTCTCTGCTCACCCACTGCTGTGAGGCCTGGTTCCTAAGGGGCCACGGACTGGTATTGGTATGTGGCCCGGGGGTTGGAGACGCCTTCACTAAATAACGCCCCTTCTCTTTGCAAAGATGGCCGCCCGCTGTACATCTTGCGCCTGGGCCACATGGACACCAAAGGCTTGATGAAGGCCATGGGGGAGGAGGCACTGCTACAGCACGTGAGTCAGGGTCCCCACTTCCTGGAGCCCCTGGGGCTGCCTGCAGGTGTAGAAGCCAAAGGAATGTTCACCAGCATATTCTCTACCTTCCAGGTTCTTTCTGTCAATGAAGAAGGACAGAGGCGGTGTGAAGGGAACACCAAACAGTATGGCCGCCCCATCAGGCAAGAACCTCGCCGGGAACAAATTCCCCAAACTGAGCATGGATACTGTGCCAGGCAGCGTGCTGGGCGCTTCACAGAAATGTCCTCACTTAATTCTCGCAATGATCCTATGAAGCAGGGATTGTCGTCCTGTTCTTTATGGAGGAAGAAGCTGAGGCTTAGAGTGGCAATGGTCATCTAAGGTTGCTTAGTGATTTATTGGCAGAGCTAGAATTAGAAACTGTTCCCGTCTGGCTCAGGTTCAAGGACTTTATTTTCCAGGCCATACAGCCTCCTGGCCTTGGCTTTTTGAGACTGGCTCTCCCACCCCAAGTTCTACCTTGACTTTGTCTCCCAGGCAGGTCCTCGCAGGTGTCACGGGACATCCAGTAACACACTGGCCCTCTCTGACTTCCCCAGACTTCTATGCCTGAACTCAGTTTCCCACACCAGTATTCACAGTGGCATTGCCCCAAAAGGCACTGAACCTTTTCTTTTCTGAATAATATCACTAGTCCTAGGGTTTCCTAATGGATGATCAAAAACAATAAGTGTTAAGATATAATGCAAGCATGTATATAGAACTTAATTATCTAGCAGGTGTTCTTCTGAGTACCTTATGTGTCATCTTTATCACAGCCCTCAGAAGGAAGAACAGGCAGGATCTGCTACAGAAGCTTTTTATCCCAAAATATCCTGATTCTGGTGAAAATTATGTTTCTTTGCTGTTTGACACTTTCCCAAGGGTTCATATACTGGAGTGGGGTGGAAAATTGATCAGTAGGGTCCTAGCCAGAAGAGGAACTTATCCCCAATGGCTCAGATGACAGGGTGTCACAAAGGTGCTCCTTACAGTGGTGTGGGCAGGGTGCAGCTGTGATGGAGAGGCTCCCAGGGACTAGCCGCTGCAGGAAAATGGTCATTTTTCTAATGAATTGGTGCTAATGAAATAGAGACACAGAGAGGTTAAGTAACTTGGTTAGGCCACACAGCAGGTGGCAGAGCTGGAATTTGAACCCAGGGCATCTGTCTCTGGAGTGTGTACTCTTAGCACTTACGCTCTATTTCATCGTCAGCATCTTTTCGACAATCGGTGGTAATAACTAGCTTTTATTGAGTGGATGCTATGTGTCTGTTCTTGCAGAGAACTTTACATATACCATCTCATGTAATCCTAACAGCAAGTGCTTGAGATGGGGACTGTTACTGTCATTGCCACCGTCCCAACGAGGAAGGTGCTTATGTCATGCAGCTCCCAGGGGTGAAGGTGACACCCGAATTTGGGTGCTCAGCCTTGGAGTCCATACTCTGGGCCTTTTGGCTATGTGGTCTCCCCATGGTGGCAGGATCCACGAGCGTGTCCTGTGACCCCTGCCCCTTCTGTACATAGCCCTGCCTCACTGAGCCTCTCCATTCGTCCCTGTCTGTTGGCCCCCTGCCTCCCCACAGAGGGGGTTAGGAAGTGGCAGGGCGAGGTGTAGTGAGGGGCTCCATGTCTGCCGCAGCTCCTGGACCTGCCTGGTGGACCTGGAAGGACTCAACATGAGGCACCTGTGGCGGCCGGGGGTGAAGGCCCTCCTGCGGATGATTGAGGTGGTCGAGGACAACTACCCCGAGACCCTGGGCCGGCTGCTTATTGTGCGTGCCCCCCGCGTCTTCCCGGTGCTCTGGACACTGGTAAGAGCAGGAGGCTAAGGTGGGAGGGTGTCCCGCTGTGAGCTGCCCGACCCACTTGTGCTGTCATTTCTTCTAACTCATACGCCACAAAGGTCACCCCTTTAAAGTGTATGAGTCAGTGGTTTTTAGTATATTCACAGAGCTGTGCAGCCATCACCACTACCTAATTCTAGAATGTTTTCATCACCCCAAAAGGAAATCCCGGAGCAGGAGGCTAAGGTGGGAGGGTGTCCCGCTGTGAGCTGCCCGACCCACTTGTGCTGTCATTTCTTCTAACTCATACGCCACAAAGGTCACCCCTTTAAAGTGTATGAGTCAGTGGTTTTTAGTATATTCACAGAGCTGTGCAACCATCACCACTACCGAATTCTAGAATGTTTTCTTCACCCCAAAAGGAAATCCCATACCCATTAACAGCTGCTCTCCTCCCCACCCCCCGCAGCTTCTGGCAACCATGAACCTACTTTGTGTCTCTATGGATTTGCCTAGTCTAGATATTTCACATAAATGGAATCAAACACTATGAGTCTTTTTGAGTCTGATTTCTCTCACTTAGCATAATGATTTCGGGTTCATCCACATCAGAGTCTATGTCAATACTTTGGTTTTTTTTAATGTCTGAATATTATTTCACTATACGGACAGAGCACAGTTTATGTATCCTGTGTCCTGTTTCGTGATCACTAGAGTCACACCCAGAATTGTACAGGCTTCCTGGGACTCCTGTGAGCTGGTTCCAGGGAGTGCTGGGATCCTGTACTGTAGAGACTGTAAAACATTTTGCCCACGACCCACAGTGAGAAATACACTTTATGCTGCAACCCGGCACATGCATGCCTCCATGCATGTATACACACACACACACACACGCATACAAATAGGCTAATCATTATGTGCTAAATTGATTTCACAGCCACTGACAGGTTATCATTTGCAGTTGAAAACCACTGCCCCGGGGCCTTGCTACTGGTCCACGGTTGGGTACAATCTCAGCCCCGCCCCGCCCCAGTCCTACTGACCCAATGCCATGGGTAGTGGGGTGTGGGAGTGTTCAGTGCCCAGGGAAGCCTGAGAAGTGCTGCTGTAAGTAGAGGGTCAATCAAGATGGGGATTCAAGAGTTTAAAGTTAAGTGGAATCAGTGTTTTACTAAGGACCTACTATGTGCCGGGCACCTTTCCAGGCCCTGGGTATTCAGAGTGCACAAGCCAGCCATTGTGTCTCCCCTCACTGTCATGGGGTGGGGAGAGATAAACTGGATAACACCACTCAAGTAAATGCTTCATGGTTCCCTATGACAAGGGCACGAGGACATTCAGGGTTTTTGGAGAGACTAAGCCAGGCAGGGGGTGATGTAGGGGGAGAATTCGGATTGGGGACCTGAGGAAGGTCCTGCTGAGGAGGTGACTTATGGACGAGACCTGAGGAAGGAGCAGGAGTCATGCAGGGAAAGGCAGAGGGAAGGGTATGGCAGGCAACCTGTGCAGCATGGGCAAAGGCCCGGAGGCAGGACCACGCTTTGGAGGAACTGAAAAACCAATCCCCAGGAGCTGGAGCAAAAGGGCAAGCTGCCCCGAGGAGGCTGGGAGCATGCTCGGGGATCGGCACCTGCCAAGCTCTGGCTGTGGCGATGACGGGACCTGTACCGAGGCGGTGGAGAGCCCTGGAGGATTGTCAGCAGGAGAGCACATGAGTGGGCTTCTGTGGCCAGATGTTCTCTGGCTTCTGCGGCTCCATCAGGGCTGGTTTGGGGGAGCAGGAGCTGCAGGAGAGACGAGCAGGAACCTGCTACTGAAGCTTCCTATCCCAAAATATCCTGATTTTTGTGAAAATTATGTTTCCTTGCTGTTTAGAGATTTCCTAAGAGGATATCCATTGGGTGGGGCTGGGAGCCAGTCAGTCGGCATCCTGGCCAGAAGCAAGATTCACTCAAATGGAGGGGTGAGGGTGACATGAAGGAGCTGCTTACAGAGGTGTGGGCAGGATGGAGTGGCCCCCAGGGCCTAGTCGCTTCAGTAACTCTGACCACCCCAGAGCTGGAGGGACAAGAAGGAGGGACAGCCTTCGGTCTGGAGCTGTGAAAGCCAGAATGGGGTGGGGGTGGGGCCTGCAGTGGCAGCTGCTTTTTCCAGGGTCACCAAGGTGGGGAGGGGGTAAGGGAACCACCCTGCCCATTGGCCATGCCAGATGGAGCAGGCGACTGCCTCCCAGGTGGCCGAAGGAGAGTGACCACACAGGTGGGATGCCAGTTCCCAGTTCGTCTTTTGCCTGGGGCATTCTTTGCTGAATTGGCTTGTGCCCTGCCATGCTAAGTGTCACAGTTCATTCACCCTTCCTTCCTTCCCTCCCTCCTTCCCTTTTTCTTTCCCCCCTTCCTTCCCTTCTTACCTCCCAACCAATTTATTGATCCAGACCCCATACCAGAATTGAGGATGCCTTGAAAACACGAACTGACATGCAGCTTAGAGCTCTGTGTTGAAATATATCTCATCTGGGATATACAAAACACAGTCATCTGTGTAGTGGAATATTATTCAGCCATAAAAAGGAAGTATCGATAACTCTACACATGGATCTACCTCAAAAACATGCTAAATGACAGCCAGACATAAAAGGACACATATCATGATTCCATTTATTTGAAATGTCCAGAACAGGCAAATCCATAGAGATAGAAAGTAGATTAGTTGTTGCCAGGGGCCAGGGGCAGAGGGGAAGGGCAGTGACTGCTAATGGATGTGGGGTTTCATTTTGGGGGGATGAAAAATGTCTTAGAATTAGATAATGGTGAAAGTTGTACAACACAGTGAATGAACCGAAAGCCACTTTGAAATGGTTAATTCTATGTTATGTGAATTATACTTCAATAAAAAAACAACTTTCCATCTTGCCTCATCTCCCCCATTTCAGATCAGCCCCTTCATCAATGAGAACACCCGGCAGAAGTTTCTCATCTACAGCGGCAGCAATTACCAGGGCCCTGGAGGCCTTGTCGACTACCTGGATAAAGAAGTGATCCCCGACTTCCTCGGGGGAGAGTGCATGGTGAGGCGACTGGGGCTCTGGGCCCCAGGAGGGGGCAGGCTGTCCGAGGACCAGGGGCTGGGGAGTGCAGGGGTAGGCCTTGTTTTAGAAGCTGCCCCAGGACGTGGTTCCATAGTATAGCAGTTAGCACGTCTGCTTTATACACACAAGGTCCTGGGTTTGCGCTCCAGTGGAGCCACGGTCCATGGTCTATGGCCATGCCACCCCGAACAAGCCCGATGTCTGATCTCGGAAGCTAAGCAGGGTCAGGCCTGGTTAGTATTTAGATGGGAGACCACCTAGGAAGATCAGGTGCTGTAAGCATAAATAATAATAAAATAAAATAAAATAAAAAAAAAGCTGCCCCAAAGAGAAGTGACTCTTCCCTGAAGGAGGGGCCTTACCTTGGCTCTTTCAAACACAGTGAGCAAGACAGACGTTTCTAGAAGTTTAGAGACCCACTGGGCTAGTCATAGGCTTGCCCCTCCTGTATTCCACATCCAAGACAAGTTGTTAGGATACGGTCAGAGTGTACCTGTTGGCTGTGTACCCTCTGCTGCAGAAGGAGGTGACTCGAATGTCCCAGAGGCCTGGGCCCTGGAGCCAGAGCTGGTGTACCCAAAGGGATTTATCCCCAACCCACAACCACCTGGGGTGGGATGATCAGGCAGACTCTTCCAGGAGAGGTGGCCTCAGGCCCCCGTTAATTGCATCCACCCCCTCCCCACCCCTGCAGTGAGATAATAGGCAGGGCTGACCTATCTCATCTGTCTTATCTCATCTGGCAGTGGGAGGGCAGGCCTCTCCCCTTCTCTAACGGAAATACCAAACAGCAAGCTTGAATGATTTTGGGGTTATAAAACATATTTCCTAGGATTTTTGCCAAGCTTGCCCATTTTCTCCACCTGTCACAATATGTATGCATGACGTATATTTAGCAAATGGGCCTGTAGGACCAGCATAGTGGTAAGGAACATGAGCCTGGGGCCTGAGAAATGCGGGTTCGCACCCTGGTTCAGCCACTTTCTGCTCTGTAATCTTAGGCAAGTGGTCTGACCTCTCTGAGTCTCCATTTTCCTCATCTGTGAAATATGAAGAATAATAGTTCCTTCTGCATCGTAGTGGTTCTGGGGTTACATGGAGCCACAGAAGCCTGCTGCCCAGCTCACCAAGGGGTAGCTTTTAAAGATGTGGTTTCAGGGGTCACAGAGCACTCTTCTATAGGTCACCCAGGCTTTGCTGGGCCCCAACATGCCACCTTTTTCTTTGTTCCCCAGTGTAACGTCCCTGAAGGAGGGCTGGTCCCCAAGTCCCTCTATCTAACGGAAGAGGAGCAGCAGCAATCTGACCAGTTGTGCCAGTGGAGAGAGACTTACCAGTCGGCCAGCGTGCTCCGAGGGGCCCCCCATGAGGTGCTGGGGCCTGGCCTGGGAGGGCCCACTGGGCTGGGGTATCATTATAGGTCAGGGTCTCCCAGAGCAGAGCCTGAAATGAAGGTTCTCATGCCAGTGATTTGCTGAGGGCACACTCTTAGGACAAACCTGTAAGGAGGGGTGGGGGCAGGATGGACGTGGGCAAGAATCTCAGGGGCCATTTCAGCCACAGTCTAGCCCAGCCTGACCCTTGGGGAGCACTGGATGTGCAGAGCTCTACGGAGTGGCCCTACTGGCCTTTTGTACCTTTGTGTTAGTCAGTCAGTGGCTGCGAGTCAGCCCCCACAGCAGGTTGGGGTCTCCCAGGCATTTTAGACGGGGGGTGGGGAGTTCCATTCACAGACCTCTCCCACCCACACAGGTCACTGTGGAGATTCTGGAGGGGGAATCAGTCATCACCTGGGACTTTGACATCCTGCGAGGAGATGTGGTATTCAGCCTGTACCACACCAAGCAGGCGCCTAGGCTGGGCTCTGGGGAGCCTGGGGCCAGGGCCGGCAGGCAGCTGACGGACAGAGGCTGGGCCTCAGGCACAGACTACAGCTGCGTGGAGGCCCCCCTCGTCTGCCGGGAAGGGGAGAGCATTCAGGTTTGAATTTCTTGCTTCATTTATTCACTCATCATGGAGGACTGAGTGTCCACTGCATGCCAGGGTTCTGGGGGACACAGCAGTGGACAAATAGGACCTGGTCTTCAGCCTTAGAGACCCTGCAGGACAGTGCGGGAGAAAGACAGATCCTGGCATATCCAGGATGAATAACTCAGGACCCCAGCTTCAGAATCCCCTGGGACTTGTGTCAAAGATGCAGGTTTCCAGGGCTCATGCCCAGCAGGCTGACTCAGAACCTCTGGCTGTGGGGCCTGGAACCTGTGATGCTCGCCCTCTTCCGGTGGTTTCTGATACACAGTCAAGTTCCAGAACTGGCGTGGCACAGAAACTGTAGGTCTGGGAACAGAATGCGGACGTGACACTGAACATGAGCTACCCTTGTTGACCTTCATGTCCACCATGAGGCCAGTGCTTGCTGGTTGACCATCACCAGCCCCCGAACACAAACACACACACTCACACATACATACATGCACCTATACTCATACATGCTCTCACACATGCATACTCACACATACACACACAAGCACACAATGCACTCATGCATATATGCGTTCACACATACATGCTCACATGCACACTCACATATATGCACACGCACACTCACACATGCAAGCATTGGCGAGCACTGCAGATCTTACTGCAGGTTCTATGGGGAGTCTAGCGTACCAGCATCCCCTGGGGTCCCACTGAACATGCAGCCCTTCCTTGAAGTTATCCTTCTTTTAACAGCTAATACCCCCTTTCTTGTTCTCTCTCTGGGTTCTCAACAATCTCTAACCACCTGCAAGCTCCCCCTCCCAAATCCTTCTCAGGTACTCCTCAGTATGCGAAGCCTGGTCAGCAGAACAAAAGCCCAACAAATCCAGATGGCTGACTAAACCACACCCCTGCTGTCCTGCAGCCGCACCCCGCCCTCAGACCTTGACCCCTCCCCCAGATTCAGAGGGAAGCTCACGGCTGCCAGGGATTTGGGGGTGACAGTGGAGAGAGAGCAAGGATGGCTTTGGAAAGCTCTTAGAGGAGGGACTTGCTGGTGGGCTGGTTTAGAAGGGGGCATTGTCCTCAGGAGGACCAGAGAGTCAGGTGTGGCTGCTGTTTTAGGGCTCCCACGTGACCCGATGGCCTGGCATCTACCTGCTCCAGTGGCAGATGCATGCCCCACCTGGCAATGTGGTGGAGGACGTCCTGACAGCCTTGCACAGCCCCGGCCCCAGGTGCAAACTCCTTTACTACTACGAGGTGCTGGCGTCTGAGGACTTCAGGTAGGAGGGGCTGGGAGAGGGAGCCTGGGCAGGAAGGGCCCCCAATGCCTCCCCAGGCCAGGCTGGGCTGAGAGCGTTGCATTCACCTCCCCTTCTTGCCTCTGAACTTCTCCTGGGGTAGGACACTGGAATCGTTAAATATTTCCAGTGTTTCAGCATCTTAGCACGACATATCAGACACTATGTCTAAACTCCGCCTCAGTTGCAGAACCTTCCCCTCAAATTAAACCCTGGACAGAAGCCCAACATACCAGATCGACTGGTGGGGGGAGTCTGAGGCCCTCCTATTTGGACCTCCCCTCACTCTTAGAATTCCATAAAACAGAGTTTGGACTGTTGTAGAACAGTCTAGAATAGTGCCTCACAGACAACTTTCTCCAAGTGATGTTTTCAGAGAGACAGAGAAATATAGTGGTTAAGACCTCCAGCACTTCCTGATTGCTGTGTGACCTGGGGCAAGTCACTTCACCTCTCTGAGCCTCAGACTTCCTCTCTTAAATGGGGACCACTGGAGCCCCAATGTTGTGGGGTTTTCACGAGGATGAAATGGTTGGGGGAAGCCTGCCTTTCACCTGGGCATAGAGTAAGTGCTCAATAGCAGAAACGAAGCACAGGGTGAGGAGATGGAACAGGTTTGTTAAAGTCTTGCGTTTTAGCTTTTAAAAATTAATATGATTTTGCATTCTGCTTCGTGAAGTATCTGTTAATTTTTGTCTAAAAATAATGCTTTAGAGGCGGGTCCAAGATGGAGGTGTAGGAGGATGCTGAACTCGCTCTCTCCAGCAAATACTCTGGAGAATCGCCTACGTTTAGAGCAATTCTTCCTGAGAGACAACTGAGGCCTCTGCACATTGACAGGTCAAAAGGTATACCTCTTATAGAACTCTCTGAGCTTTGTGACAGTGTGTGTGTGTGTGTGTGTGTGTGTGTGTGTGTGTGTGTGTGTGAGAGAGAGAGAGAGACAGAGAGAGAGACAGAGAGAGAGAGACAGAGACAGAGACAGAGACAGAGAGACAAAGAGACATTGCATAGAGATGGCTGGGGAATTATGAAACTCTCCGGGATCTGAGGGAACTTTTTGGGATCAGAGGTGCCAGTGAGGGCCATTGTTTACATTCCCTCCACCCACATAGCAGAGGCAGGAGCTCTATCCAGGTGTTCTAGCCAACCTGTAAGGCAAGAGTGTTGCAAAGCTCTCTCCAACAGGACCAGCACAATGTTGCAGCATGCATGCACAACCAGATCAACAGGGCACTGCCATACCCAAGCTAGCTCAAGCAGGACCAACAGGATGCTGTGGTGTGAATGCACTGGGCTGCCCAGCCCAGACCCTACTCTAGCTGTGGACAGCTGGATCAACAGGGTGCCACCATGCACACATGCAGGCACTGGCTGCTCCATCTGGATCTTGCTCTGTTGGTTCCCACAGAGCACTTTGGTACGTATGCACTGGGCTGCCCAGCCTGGGCCCTGCTCCTGCTATGGACAACCGGAACAACAGGGCACCACTCCACTGGGACCAACAGGGCACAGCAGTGCATGAACCAGGTTGCCCCACGTGGACCTCACTCCAGCTGCAGACAGTCAGACCAATAGGGAGCTGCCACACACATGTGCATACAAAGGGCCATCCTTCCCAGCCTGCTCCTCCCAGCCAACCAGCGGCCCAGCACTGCATCTGCCCATCCTGGCTCCAACCTGCCTGCCAAATCTACCCAGCACACAGTCTACACAGAGGTTACTTACACACGAGGCCGCTTTTTCAGGATTGAGAGATAGCTATCTCGAATTCATAAGAACAAACAGAAAAGGTCAAACAAAATGAGAAGACCGAGGAATATGTTACAAATGAAGGAACAAGAAAAAGTTCTGGGAAAAAAAAACCCTAATGAAGAGGAGATAAGTAATTTTCCTGATAAAGAATTCAAAGAAATGGTCATAAGTGTGCTCACCAAACTTGAGAGTATAATAGAGGAACTCAGAGAGAAGTTCAGCAAAGAAATGGAAAATATAATAAAGAACCAATCAGAGCTAAAGAATACAATAACTGAAATTAAAAATACATTAGAATGAATCAACAGCAGATTAGATAATACAGAAGAACAGATTAATGACCTGGAAGATAGAATAGTGGAAATCACCCAATCAGAATGGCAAAAAGAAAAAAGAATAAAAGAAGTGAAGATGATCTAAGGGCTGTCTGGAACAACATCAAATACACTAACATTCACATTATAGGGATCCCAGAAGAAGAGAGAGACAAAGAGGCATAAAGTTTATTTGAAGAAATAATGGCTGAAATTTTTCCTAATTTAGAGAAGGAAACAGACATCTAGGTCCAGGAAGCATAGTGTTCCAAGCAAGATAAACCCAAGGGGTTCCACACCAAGACATATTGTAATTAAAATGGCAAAAGTTACAGATAAGACAATTTTAAGGCAGCAAGAGGTAAACAACTTTTCACATACAAGGGAAACTGCATAAGGGCATTAATTGATTTCTCAGTAGAAACTACACAGGCCATAAGGAAATGTGGCAGGACATATTCAAAGTACTGAAATAAAGGAACCTAAAACCTAGGATGCTCTACCTGGTAAGGTTATCATCATTCAGAATTGAAGAAGAGATAAAGAGTTTTCTAGACAAAAACTACTGGAGCTCGTCACCATTAAACTGACTTTACAAGAAATGTTAAAAGGGTCTCCTTTAAACAGAAAAGAAAAAGGCCGTAACCAGAAATAAGAAAATACATGAAAGGAAAAAATCTCACAGGTAAAGGCAGATACATAATAAACAAAGCTAGTATGAAGGTTAAAAGACAAGAGTAGGAAAATTAACTATAACTACAATAAATAGTTGGGGGTACACTAAACAAAAAAGATCTCAAATATGACGTCAAAAACAAAGTGTAGAGCGGGGAGTAAAAATGTAGTACTTTTAAAATGTGTTTGATCTTAAACACCTACCACCTTACAATAGACACACACACACACACACACACACACCAGGCTGCCCTGCTCAGAGCTAGCTCAAGCAAAACCAAGATGCTATGGCGCACACACACTGGGCTGCCAAGCCTGGACCCCAGTCCAGCTGTGTGTACACACACACACATAGACAACTTATGGTAACCACAAACCTACAAAAAGAAAAAAATGCACAAAAAATAAACAGAAAGGAACCCAAACAAAACGCTAAAGAAAATCAGTAAACTGAAAAGGAGAGAGATCAAGATAAGAAAGGAACAGAGAACTACAAAAACAACCAAAAAAAAGAGAACGAAATGACAATAAATACATATCTATCAATAATTACTTTAAATGTAAATGGACAAAATGCTCTAATTGAAAGACATAGGTTTGCAGAATTGATTTAAAAAAAGACCCATTTGTATGCTGCCTACCAGGGACTCATTTCAGATCAAAAGACACACACAGACTGAAAGTGAAGGGATGGAAAAAGATATTCCATGCAAATAGAAATAAAAAGAAAGTTGGGGTAGCAATACTCATATCAGATAAGACTTTAAAATAAAGACTAAAAAGAGACAAGGGCATTGCATAATGATAAAGGGGTCAACCTAAGAAGAGGATATAACAATGGTAAATATCTACTCACCCAACATAGGAGCACCTAAATATATAAAGCAAATATTAACAGACATAAAGGGAGAAATTGATAGTAATACAATGATAGTAAGGGACTTTAATACCCAATTTAACTCAATAGATAGATCATCCGGACAGAAAATCAATACAGAAACAATGGCCTTAAATATCACGTTAGAATAGATTGGTTTAATATTTATAGAACATTTCATCCAAAACTGTTGAATAGACATTCTTTTCAAGTGCACAGGGAACATTCTCTAAGACTAATCCCATATTAGGCCACAAAATAAGTCTCAATAAATTCCAGAAGATTGAAACCGTAGCAAGCATCTATTCCAACCACAACAGTGTGAAACTGGAAATCAACTGCAAGAAAACTGGAAAAAACAAACGTGGAGACTAAACAACATGCTACTAAACAATCAATGGATCAAAGAGGAAACCAAACAGGAAATCAAGAAATACCTGGAGACAAATGGGAATGAAAGCACAATTTCCAAAACCTATGGGACGCATCGAAAGCAGTTCTAAGAGGGGGACGTTCATAGCTATTTGGGCCTACCTCAAGAAACAGGACAAATCCTAAACGAACAGCTTAACTTTACACCTCAATGGACAGCACAGAGAGAGAACAGGTCCGTCATCGCGGAAAGATCTCCTGGGACAACATCGAACACGCTAACATTCATGTAATAGGGATCCCAGAAGGAAAAGAGAGAGATAAAGGGGCATAAAGCTTATTTGAAGAAATAACGGCTGAAAATTTTCCTAATTTAGAGAAGGAAACAGACATCTAGGTCTCCAGGAAGCATAGTGTTCCAAGCTCTGAAGTTTGGAGCGGGAGTTAACAAGACAAAGTGTGTAGGAGGCACAGACATGCTAAGGTCCCAAGAAAGGGGAGGTGGGCGTCAGAGGAGCTGAAAGGAGATGGGGGCTGAGGCTGGAGATGGAGCTGAGGACGCCCCAGGCTGTGGGATGCTCTCTGGGCCATGCTGGGTCCCCAGGTCAGGGAAACCCCCGAATAGTTTGTGGCAGGCTGGGCTCTGCTCGGGGGGAGGGGTGGAGGTTTTTTTTAGCTTCATTTCTCATCATGGCCTCACCTGCTTTTCACTCTGCACTTGCCCTCTGTTGTTGGGGTGGTTACCAGCCCTGTGCAAGGCCCCTGGGGCCTCATTTGCAGCATCACCAGCTTTTCCACTGCTGCACGGGCCCCAGGGCTGCGTCTCCACCAAAAGGTAACATTTGTGCTGCTCCCTTCCTCCCCAGGGGCTCCATGTCCAGCCTGGAATCCTGCACCAGCGGCTTCTCCCAGCTCAGCGCTGCCACCTCCTTGTCCTCCTCCGGCCAGTCCCACAGCAGCTCCCTGGTCTCCAGATAGCCAGGATGGAGCCCTGAGAGGCAGCACACTCGCCTCCAGTGTCTGAAAGTGTCTACAAACAGAAGCCATCTTGCTGCGAGACCTGGGACCATGTGGGCTGCTGCCTGGGTCAGGATGCTGCCAAAGGCAGGGTCTTTGGAGCTGACGGCAGTAATCAGCTCATGGCCTGCATGTGGCAGGAGCTCTAAGTTAGAACCATCTCCTTTGGGCTTCCTATAATGAAAAGCCAAGGAGTGGGTGGACCACCTTCAGGTCTGCCTGGCCCGGGGGCTCAGGGTTGTCATCGAGCTCATCCTTCCTTTCACTGCTGCCTCTGCTTTCCCTGGGACGGCCTCCATCTCAGGTGCCTTCCCCATTGCCTCTCTCTCCTGCAGAGAGAGCCTCTTTCTCCCAAAGTTCCTCCAGCCTCCCAAAATTGAGCCTAAACAGCCTGCCTGGGCCCCATGCCCTTTCAGATCCAATCGTGGTTTCTGGAGAAGGGAGAACCCCGATTGGCCAGCAGGGTCCTGTGTCGAATCTGGACCAATCACTGTGTGGGGAGATTGGGGTGCAGTTGTTGATTGGCCAGCCTGGATCATATGCTTGTCCCTGGAGCCAACCACCTAGTCTGAAAAGCACAAGGGGCCTCTAGGAATATTGAGGTCCCCCCCAGAAGAAGGAGGAAAGAATACTGGGCAGGCAGAAATGACAGGTGTTCACCACAGCATCTGATTCCATAGTGATGTCCTATGTCCCAAGAGAGGTACAGTGAGCAGTTATATGAATTACAGGCTCTGCTTTCTGTAGGGAGCAGCCTGCCCTGGACTTGAAATCCATTTTCCTATCGCTTGGCTTGGAAGGCCTAACCCTGATTTGAATAGGGTAGGAAGGCACAGGGTTTCTGCTAAGTTGTAGGCAGTGATGAAGCAGCTCCAGCTGCCTTTATACCCCACTGGAGGTCTCTTTCTCTCCTGGGAGTTCTTTCATTATGACTTTTTTGGTCGTTAAGAAGCCTACATAAAAGGGTAACCATTCATGGGTGTGGGTAACAGGCCCGTCCAGCAGGGCTTGCTTCAGGTGAGGCTAGATCTAGGACCTCAACATGGCATCAGGATATCTCTGTGGGGTGGAGGCTGTGATTTTGTTGCATCTATCCTGGGTCCAGTCTGACCCCTAGAACCAGCTCCAGTACTGACAGACTTTCCCCGAGCATAGGAGAGTTTGGGGTCTCCTTGGAGCCTACAGACATTTCTTTTTTCCTCCCCTGGGCCTCCAAAAAGGCAACAGGTCAGAGGTCACCAAGTAGCAGCCTGCAGTCTAATCTGGCCTGCCTTTAGTATTTTTGTTTATAGGGGGATTTTAAACGTGGGGCATTTCATCTAGAAATCAAGATTTCTGGCTTCCCTTAGGCACTTAGGAGAGTTGGTAAAATGCAACCACTATTGCCTCATAAAGGTGACAAACACAGTTACCCTGGATGGGGCCACACCAGTCCCCACCCCTCTCTATCGGCCCACGCCTAGTCCGCATCACTCACTTGCATTGGACCTCACCGAAATGACTTGGCAGGCTGCCTGGGCTCCAATCTGGGGCCCAGAGACTGGACATTACTTTTATCTCATAGCCTTGCTTACAGCTGGGGGTGGTCTCTGGCTGACAGACAGAGTTGCTGGGCCTTGCCCAAGGGCTGGGTTTATAACCACAGGGATCATCGCCTTCATCCAGGCTTGGAACGACACAGCAAGGAGAGCAAGCTCTCTTCCCTATGCACCTCAATCCCAAACCTGGAGCCAAAAGGAGACATCCTTCTCCCTGCAGGGAGGGAGCCTCGCCCACCTCTGTGGGTTTTTTGTTTGCTTCTCAGGTATAGGAACAAAATCCAATACTGCATCCTGCATCAAGTTGTGTGTGCACACATGTGCAGGAGAGACAGAGGGAGGGTGATTAGAAACATTCTCAAAACTAATTGTTCCCATGTCACCAGGCATTTATTGCTGAGAGCAATTTGTAACACTGTCAGCTATCTTTAGATGAATTTTTAGCTTCCCTCTAAAAACTAGGTGTTATCCTAGAAGCGTTTTGGGGTAAGCTGCCTGGCACTCCCTGCACACTTACTGTCTAGGACTAACACCCAGTGAAGGAAGGAGAAGCCTTTGACTTGGGGTTAGAAATGGCTTTTGACAACTGAAACCTAGATCTGCTGATTCGAGAGAGGAGGGTCTGCCATCAGCAGTCCAGCTTTTACAGGTGGAATGAGGGGCCTCAGGCCTGCTTAGCTCTTCCCTTGAGAGCTTGTTCCCTCTCTCAATTTCCCTTTCTCTCTCTCTCCCTCCCCCCAAGAAAGCCCCAGCTCAAAACTGGCTTAAGCAACAAAGGGAATTCCCTGATTCCCGTAACTGGGATAGCTGAGGGTGGGTCTTGTTTCAGGTATGGCTGGATCCAGGAGCCCACTGTCCTCAGGCTCATGTGCTCATCTTCTTGGCCTTTCCCAGGCCTCTTGGCTCTGAATGTCTTGGCACACGGGCCTCATCCTCTCCTCCATCTGATGAGAAGTGGCTGCCAGCAGCCCATAGCTTACAACCACAGTGCTCACCATCTCTAAGGCTGAGAGAGTGTCTTTCCATTTTAAATAGAAAGCCAAAGAAAGTTATGATTGACCCAGCACAAGTCACATGCTCATTCCTGTGGATATATTAGCCAAGGGGCTTGGGGCCCTGTGATCGATATCCCCACCGGAAGCCACAGCGGCATGGGGGAAGGCTAACTGCTAAAGGGCAAGGGGAGCTGGGCCACAGAAGCAGCAGGTGGTCATGGACGGTGGTGTCTGCTGCGGTTCTCCTTTTGTGCTGGAGGTCTTTGGGGCCTATGTTGGAATATCATCAATCAATACGCCATTTTTCTTACCTCTGAGGCTTGGAATTAAAAATCCAAGGAAGGGCTGCTGAGCTCTTGGCTTCTAAATTTCCCTGGACCCCTGGGCTGGGAGCTCCTTGGCTTGGCTTCCTTATCTATCTTGTTCATTAACCTATTGTGACCAGGACAGAAACAACCCACTCGCAATAGGACCTGCCCAGGCCCTGGGTTTAGGCCTCGGTCTTAACATTTAGATGAGGTGGGGTTCAAGCCCCAACCATCCTTCCCCTCGATGTGTAAACCTCCAGCAGGTGACTTCACCTCTCTGTGCCTCAGTTCCCTCATCTGTGAAATGGGGACAGCTGTGCCTACCTCACTCATTGAGTCGTAATGGGATGA
>NW_006436812.1:3119990-3130544 GCF_000325575.1 Pteropus alecto | reverse complement strand
GAGTGTCTGTAACGTCTACAACCCAGCACACAGCTCGCGGAAAAGCATGGGAGAAAAGTCAGCAGTCATTCTGGTTACTGAATGCTTCTCACCCAAAGACTGCAGATGGCTTACTGAGGACGCCTGCTGCTGTTTTTCATGGGACAGACGGCTCGGCACCATGTGCATCCAGAGGAAAGTGGGTGTCGGCCTATCGTCTCCCTCTGACTTTCTCTTTTAGAAACTGCTCATGTTTTCTGGGCAAATCCACCCACGGGGAAGAGCACCAGTCAGAATGGTGTCTCCACAGAATGAGGGGAGTGTGGGGCTTTTTTCCCCACTCTGCACTCTGGAATTTCTCTCCCTGTAACACGAATTGTTCAGTACAAATAGTATAAGTCTTTTCCACACAGTCTGTTTCAGCCAGTAGAACACTGTGTTTCTTGTTAGCCTGATCATTTGCTCCAAGCCAGAAGCATTAAATGTTTTAGATTTGGACATATCTCTCTTCTCTACTTCCTAAAACCGTGGAGGTTTCCCTTGGCTGGTTCAAGAATTACCCAGCTCCTGTTTCTAAGTTTCTAGAGACTTCTCAGTGGGGGTGATGTCACCGTCAGGGGTTGCAAACTGGTTCTTGGGGCTAGGCAGCACAAAAAAATCATTTTTTAATATATAAAGCACAGATATACTGTATTAGTTTCCTGGAGCCACTGTAACAAATTATCACAAACTGGGTGGCTTAAACAGAGATGGATCCTCTCCCAGTTCTGGAATCCAGAAGCCTAAAGTTAAGGCTTGGCAGGATCCAGGGGCGAATCCTTCCTGCCTCTTCCAGCTTCTCGTGGCTCCTGGTGCTCCCGGGCTTGTTAATGCCTCAGTCCAGTGTCAACCTCTATTTTTCCTTGTCCCCTGTGTGTCTCTTCTTTTTATTAGGACACCAGCCATTGGTTTTAAGGCCCACTCGAGGTCCTTAACTAATTACATCTGCAAAGACCCTTCTTCCAAGTAAAGCCACATTAGGAAGTTCTGGGTAGACATAAATTTTTGGGGACTTTATTAACCTGCTGCCTGTGCATATAGCACATAAACAGATGTACGTGCAGTTTATCGATGGTATTAAATGCAGACAGACCCCTGGGGCCCGCTTAGCACTGCTGACTTGTTATCTTGGGGGTAGGTTCCTGGATTCTACTTGCCAGGTATCCAGATGAAGGTGAGGGCCATGCTGTCCATCTTCCTGGGCCACTCTGCCCTGTCCCCTAGGGTTTTACCCAAGTCTTAGCATTGTGTCTGAGAACAGCCACCGTCCTGATGTCAGAAAAGGGCAGGGGCCCTGTTCGGGGCACCGCCTGTCCTTCCTGTGAGCTCCCTCGGGACACAGCAGGGGTGCTGGCTGCCACAGACATCATGGGATTCTGAAAAGGCTACCTTGTTTTGGAGCAGGCCAAGGACTGTCACTTAGGAAGCAGAGGAGGTGGGTTCCTTTGTGTTACAGTTTAGGCTCCATGTTTACACCAGCTCCTGTTACCCAGATCTGCTCAACACATCTCATCCAGGTAGAGGAAGCAGCCCTTGGCCTGCCTCAGTACAGTGTATTCGCTCAGTCTCTGTGACCTTTCCACGGATTTCTCTGGAACTAGGGGTGAAGACTCTCAAAGGAACAGGCAGCTGACTCATGGGTGTAGCATGTTGAGAAAGACAGAGTTCCCTGGGGTGGGCAAGCTGGGATCAGGTCTGCACCTCAGATCACTGCTGACGTCTGTCTCGGCAGAATCACCTTCCTGGGGAGCCCCCTGGGGTTTGGGCCTGGAGAGGGCAGAATACACTGGGGGCTCCCTGTGGCCCAGAGGCTTCCTCTGGGACCAATTCTCCCTCTGAGGCCAGGGCCTGCATCCAAGGCAGACACCTCTGGGGACTCTATGGAGGTGAGTCTCAGAGCATTAGCAGTGGGAGTTTGGGTAGGGGATGGAAAGAGCTGGAAAGAGTAAAAGGCCCTGGGTGTTTCCCAGGAACATCAGATGCGGCTGTGGCTTTCTCGACAGCCCATTTATCTTCCCCTCCCTTCATTCCCCCGCCCCCCACCCCATGCCAGCAAGGCATTTCTGAGGAACGTGGGTCCCCAGGAAGCACAATTTGAACTCTCTCACTTAAAAGGTTTCTAGAGCCAAGATTTTTCTGAGACAGACCCCTTTGAGAATCTGTTGAAAGCCATAGGTATCACACTAGAATTCCTCTTCAGTTTCAGGGCTCCTCCTCAGAGCCCTCAAAAGCCCGCTCATTGACCCCAGAATTGGAACATTTTTGAGGAGTCTTTCCTGATGCTAAAGTTTTATAAAGAGCATCCCAGCAGCTGAGATATGTGTCACCATGGTAACTGCCCAGCACACAAATTCTCAGGGTTCCAAGTCAGGCCATCAGGACTTCTGGTCCATGTTCTGTGCCCAGGGGTCTTCCGTCACTATCACGAGGTGGGGAGGGGACTCTTGTACTGTCATAACTGGTTCATGTTAATCTCCAACTTCCAATCCTAAAGCTTCATGACTTTAGCTCTTGTATATTTGTGTCACACGTGTCTCCCTACTACCAAAGGTAGTATTAGAATCTTGAACATTTTTCTGCCCCACTGCTGCATGTTCCATCTAAGCTCAGCAAATGCCTTAGTCTAAAATGTGCCTTCCCTGGAATTATGAGTGTCAGACTCTGGGTTGCCAGAGACCCAGAAATCCAATAGAGTTCTGCCTCAAGCAAAAATGGAGATTTATTGATCTAAATAATTGGGAACTCCGAAAACGATACTGGCTTCAGGTATAGCTGAATCCAGGGGCTCAAAAGCTATCCCCTTTCTCTCCTGGTTCAGTTGTCCGTATTGGCTCTACTCTCCTGCTCCCTGTGGCCCACACCATGGAGGCTGGACAATCTGGACAGTTTCTTTCCCCCAGTTCTAGAAGTTCCAGGGTGGGCTCTGACTGGCCAACTGAAACATATGCCTGTTTCTGAACCATTCATAGATGCCACCTGGACTTGGAGGAAGAGGATGTTACCAGCCAAACCACAAGGATGGAGAATGGGGGAGAGGTAGTACCCCAAAAGCAAATTGATGGAGATTTGGGGTCGCAGCTCTTGATGCCCTCCCCGCTTCCCTTCATTAGCATGGAGGGCATATGGATACAAGAAAACTGCAAGTTTCTCTCCGATGGCTACCTCAAGCATGTTTGCCAGTATAGTGCAGAGTGGAAGTGCCAGGAGTTAACCTCCAGGAGCAGCCCTCAACCCAAGATGAGTGAGTGTGGGCTGATAAACCTGACAGCTTCCCCTGCCCATGGGTGGCACAGGTGCTTGCTACTGAGGCCCCAATGGGGTAAGCCCAGCTGCCCACATTGGGAGCTGCTCAACAATGCACTGTGTACGGGCTGCCCTTCTTTCTCCCCAACCCAGGGCTTCTCAGGGTCACCTCCAAAATACACTACCTGCTCTTACATTCTTGTCTCAAGTTTTGCTGCTGGGAGGACCCAGCCTCAGGTGGGGTGGTTACTAAGAGGGACTGGATGTTGGACAAAAATAATGGATACCCCTATGAAAAACTAAAAATCCTTGGGGCCACAGGGAAGGCAAACGTGTCCCAGTCACTGAACCAGGGGCTCCTTCAGCACATCATGACGAGCCCTCTTCAGGTACTGCAGTGCTCCCTGGGCCTGGAAACCAGAAGCCTCTGCACCAAACTGCAACTTTCCAACTCAGCTGCCAGCCCCCGCCAAGGACAGATAGAGACGCCTTTTGCAGAGGGCAGCTTTCAGGCCAAGTGTTTCCACAGCCTGTTGCCTCAAGACCCTGGATGGGGTGGGGTGGGGGCTCCCTGTAGATTCCTGGACCCTCCACCCAAGATTCTGACTGAGTGGGTCTGGGATGGGGTCAGAAGTCCGCAATCACAGAACACTCCTGGAGAATACATTCCGACCTGCAGCCAGGCTTGGGAACTGTCTTAGGAATATGCCAAAGTGATCCTGAGGTGCCTGGGAACTTGTCTGAGCTCTTGTCACTATGTCCTACCCTTGATCGCTGGGACCCAAACATCAAAGCAGCCTGGGGCCACTTGGTGCATTTAAAGAAAGCGAAATACAAAATGAACCTTCCAGGTGGAGTTGAAACACAAGCTTCCAGGAGGAACATGGGAACTTGGTTGCTTCCATTTCCAGGAGGAAATAAAAACATGTAGCGCTTGGCTGGTTCCTCAAACACGTGACTGTCCCTAAGATACACTGAGAATGCCCTGTTGCCATCCTTCTCCTCCCTCCAACCTGGGTTGCAAACCAGGAGATGGGCTGAGTGAGGAGGTAAAACCTTTAGTGGCCCAGTGGGCAAGGATCCCTTTCTCTACCTTGACCTCAACCCTGAGCCGGCCCCCTGGGGAACAAGACACTACAAGAAACAGCTACATTCTCAGCCGTGGGTCCCAGATCAGCCCCCAGCTGGCCCTGATGAAATCACTGATCCTAGCCCAGATCAACAAAACCACCCAGTTGACCCTAGAATCATGAAAAATAATAATTTTCCATAAGCAGTAACTTGTTTAAAGTCACCAAGTTTTGGGCTGATTGATTAGGCAGTAGTAGATAGCTATTACAATTTACCGTGTCTTGGTCTGCTTGGGCTGCTATGACAAATACCACAGACTAAATGGCTTACAAACAATAGACACTCATTTCTCATAGTTCTAAGAGGCTGGAAGTCCAAGATCAAGGTGCTGGCACATTCGGTTCTTGGAGAGGGCCTGCTTCCTGGCTTGTTGACAGCTGCCATCTCGCTGTGTGCTCATGTGGCTTCTTCCTTGTAGAGAGGTTGTACTCCAGTCTTTCCCATTATTAAGGTGCTAATTCCATCATGAGGGCACCACTCATGAGCTCATGTAACCTTCACTAAAATAAAGGCCTCACTACATTGGGGGGTGACTCAACATGAATTTGGGGGAACATAAACACGCAGTCCATCATGTGCATAGGTCTATGTGAGGACCTGTTGAAAGCTGCGGCACCTCCCCCACCAGAACAGCTAACAGTGTGATACATATTCATGCGGTGAGGGGGCGAGCTGCCAGGCACCTCTTGAAGAAAGAGTGGCCACAAGCTACCCTGAATCAGAGCTGTCAGGCCATAGGGAAGGGGAGTCAGTTGCTGGGGCTGCGATGAACTGGAGAAGGTTGGTGCGGGGCGGGGGTGGGGGTGGAGGGAGCTGGCTGTACATCCTCAGCTCCGGAAAGTTGTTGCCTAGTGAGGGCATCAGCCGGGGCCACTAGCTCTCTTAAAGTGAAACCAGAAACCTGGAGTGGTTAATCTTTTGAAACACAGGCTATAATTTAAATTCCATTAAAGTGCAGTGTGCACTAAACCTTTTCCGCTCAAAGCATGGTCTGCATGGTCCTAGCACCTGCAGCCTCAGCACCACCTGGGAGTTTGTTAAGACTTAAATTCTCAGCCCCAGGCCATAATCTGCATTTTAATAAAATCTCCAGGTGACTCAGGTACACATTAAAGTAAAAAGCCCGTGATTAAACAAAAACCATCAGGGAGTTGGAGGTGCTCTGGGCTGCCTGTTCACGACTTCTGATTCAGGTTAAGTAGCCCCACCTGGTAAGACCCAGGAGCACCCTGAAGTCCATGATTCCAAATTCAGGCTCCGCCTGGGGCTCCTTTAATTTAAGTGGTATAAAAACCCTCAGCGGCAGGACGACAAAATAGAAATCTTGTAAACATGATTTCGTACCCCTATTCCTTCTAAGTTGCTTCCTGTGACAGGAAATAGAATTTTCATTGGCAAATTCGGTGATAAGGTCTGTAGAAAAGGGTTCGGTCCCCTGATGTGGCCATCATCTCCTTCAACCACCCCTCTCCAAGAGGGCTGGCTGGACTCTGCCACTTGGTCATGACGCGGTCATGGTGAGTTCCGTTCGTTAGCAGGGCTTGCCTCAGGAGGCCAGAGATTCTTTGGCAGGGGTGCAGGCCCCCAGGGGACAGGCCTCACTGGGCAGCAGACACAGGCAGGCAGGGAAGGAAGCAGTCTCCTCCAGGGAGCACTGTATTGCTCAGGTTGCAAGTGCCATGGTAGACAGCCAGGTGAGGGGCCAAGGCACAGATGCTATCAGAAGCTTGGCTTGGCACTGGGGCCGAGACCTCCCATGTGGACAGTGGCCTTGGACTCCCCCTGCAGAAGTCAGATCGCGTTGAAACGAGCCTCCTGAACAAGCCATGACGGAGAGCTGGAGACTTCAGTCCTTGAAGGGGTTGTGAATGTCCCCTGACTGCTCCTTCTCGGTGGCTAGGAGCTCACCATTCATCTCCTGCAGTGGGTGGTAGACGTAGGCCCCATCCAGATGCCGGCTCCGCTCTGCTCTGGAGCCGAGCAGCAAAGATACGTTCACCACTGTGCTGATCAGCAGAAGGAAAACCAGGGCCAGGGTAAGGGCCAGCCAGGTGGTCCTGGGGGCAGGAGAGAAACCCCAAGCGGGGGTTGTTGGGCCGATTTGAGGCGAGGGGAGTGCTGGAGGGACATTCCTTCCTCCCCTCACTTCACTCCACCCAGAACAGGGCAGGGAGTAGGGGCTTCCCGAGACCACATGGGGACTGTCAAGGAGCAAATGGGCCCGGCGGGGCTGGGACCTACTCCAGACACATGTTCAGGGAGCACCGAGGACAGTGGCTACGTGGGATGTAGCCGGTGCTGCCACATTCTCTCATATTTCAAGAGAAGCCATGAGTAAAAAGGGTTTTACATAAATGTTACTGATTTTCAGATGCTGCTAATAAATCTTTAAAACTGTGAAATTGTGCAGACACACTCAGAAGACCTAACCCATTCCTGGGAGACAGCAGTTTGCACCCTGTGCTTCAGAGGACTATGACAAGTGAGGCTGGGCCCTGCCCCAGGGCCCTCGAAACAGATGGAGCAGGGAGAACCCTTCTTCCAAGGCAGGAAATAAAGAGATAGGGTGAGGGTCTTTTAATGATCTTTTTTCATTCCTGTGAATCTTTAGCTGAAGACCTCAACGCAAAAGTGGAAAGCAGAAGCTTGCCGGGGGCCGGGCTTGTAGCTATGCCCGTCAGCCCCCCACTGCTCCCTTTCCCTGGATGCCAATAGGTTCAAGGTCTGCAATGTGGTGGGGATTGGGGTTGGGGAGGGTGGGAGAAGGGTGGTGGCTCAAAGTCTCACCCCTGAGGAGTCTGAGTTTCAGGCCAGGGCGTGAAGCTCCTGGAGCCACTGTCCCTGCTCTGGTGCATTTTCAAAGCACATTTCCAGCTTTCTCCAGGCCTCACCCCACCCAGGCACACAGGGTCAGGACCTCCAGGGAGGACCTGGCAACTGCATTACTGATGAGCTCCCACGTGTTGCTTCTAGGACAACCCTGGAGGGCTCTTCATTCATACCCATACCTGGTTCCCATCCCCAGAAGGTGGCTGGGGTAGGGCAGCGCAGGCCTGGCTCTGGGAGGTAAGAACCATGAGAAGCGAGGTTCTCAAAGCCAGTCCCCAGACCATCTGTGTCGGCATCACCTGGAATGCAGGTTCATGGCTCCACCCCAGACCTACCAAGGCAGGAAGTCCCGGAGTGGTGCCCAGCACTCTTTTAACATACCCTCGTCTCTAAAGTCAAGTTTGAGACCCACTGCATTAGAAAGTAAAGCTGCCAACACAAGGCCTGAGCGCAGAGATGCCTGGGAAATGATGCCAATTACTCCAAGCCTGGTGCCTCTGCACCAAGAGCTGCGAAGACACGTCCTGAGTGTCATGGCCAAGTCCACGCCTGCCCCCTCGACTCCCACTGGGGTGGTAACCAGGTTCCTTCTCACCATCTCCCTGAGAGTGTCAGCTGTTGACACTCCCTGTGCTTATGTCAGAGAAATGTTACCTGGATGCCCAGCTGCCATCTGCTAGTCTCGCCCAGTCCCTGAGCAAAAGCCACACCTCCCACTGCGAAGACACGTCCTGAGTGTCATGGCCAAGTCCCCGGTGGAGGGAAGGGGACTCCTCTTCCCATCACTGCCCCAGGTCCTCCCAAAACACCTACCCGGTGAGAAGGGAGAGTTCTCCCGTCTGCAGGGTGACTTCAGATGGCGGGAGACACTGCTTTGCTGTAAGACATCAGGGTGAGGCTGAGGGGTAGGGACGGAGTAGGTCTGCCCTCTCCTGCCCCCAGGGGGCCTGGAAGGAGCTGTACCTTGGGAGAGGATGCTGTTCAAGGTGGGTGCCCAGGTGAGATTGCAACTGCCAGTCTGGGGGTCACAGGGACACTGGTGTTCACATTCGCAAGGCTTCTGACAGCCTGGCCCATGCCAGCCGAGGGGACATTCTGCAGAGAAGAGATGGGAAGATATGGGTGGGGGCCTTGGTGGCAGGGCCTCTCTGCACTGACAGGGTGGGCCCCAGGTATGTGCAGAGCCCGGCTAAAGGAAAGGGACCCCGCCACACTCCCCCAGGCCAGACCCTGGAGGTGCCCTGGGTGGTGTTCCCGCCTGGCCGACTCAGGGGCCTACCCAGCTTACCCTGAACACAGGTATCTCCAGTGAAGCCAGGGGGACAGGTGCAGGTCCCCTGAGCCGGGTCACAGGCAGCTCCATTCTGACACTGGCACTTCTTGGCACAGTCCTCGCCAAAGGAGCCATTGGTGCAAGCTGGGATGGGGGAAGGGAGGTCTTTGCAAAACTGTCCCTGTCCCTCCCAGGCTGTGGCCAACAGGGTTGTGAATGGACCTCAGCCACCCCGAGTGGCCTTTAGGCTCACATATTCTCCCAGCAGTTACTGAGACTGTGCCAGGCCCTGAGGCTGTCCCTCATGAAGCTTCCAGTCCCGGAGGGCAGGCGGCCAGGAAGCCAGAAAGCAAACATCCACGTAACAAGTGAGGACAAGCACCGCAGGGACATGACCTCGTGGCAGCAGCAAACCACTGTGGAGGTGAGGCAGGGAGGTCTCTGAGGATATGACATTAGGCTGAGACTTGGAGAGGAGGAGCAGAGGGGAGCATAGTGCGCGTGGAGGTGCTGGAGCACCTGGGGCCTGGCAGGTCACAGGAAAGAATTCAGCTTTTTACTTAATGCAAAAGCCACTGAAGGGTTTAAGCAGTGAATGGTTGTAGTGGGCTGAATTGTGTCCCCTCAAAAGATGTGTCGTAATCCTAAAACCTGTGAATGGGCTTATTTGAAAATAGGGTCTTTGCAGATATAATTAAGGATCTCGGGATGAGATCATCTTGGATTAAGAGTGGGCCCTAAATCCAGTGACCAGGGGTCCTTGTAAAAAGAGATCAAAGAGGGAGACTGAACACACAGGGAGCCACCAGGAGCTGGAAGAGGCAGGAAGGAGCCTCCCCTAGACGATACAGAGGGAGCATGACTTGGCTGACACCTTGATTTTGGAGTTCTGGCCTCCAACTGTAAGAGATTTCTGTTGGTTTAAGCTGCCCAGTTTTGGGAATTTGTTGCAGCAGCCCCAGGACATTAATGCAGTGATTTACACGTGAGGTGAGAGCGGGAGACAAGAGGCAAGCGATGTGCAGACCAGGAAGCAAGGATGAAGGCAGCTGCCACACTCACCCTCTCCCCATGTGCCCAGGGGCTGGGGAGGGACTGGCCTGGTGGCTTTTACCTTCACTGCAGTTGGACCCTGTCCATCCAGCTTCGCAGCGGCAGCCGGCTGCCAAGACAAGACCGAGAAGGTCAGGTGAGGGTCCAGGCAGGGCCCGGCAGGGAGAGCTGGGAGCCCAGGTCAGAGCTGACTCCCCAGAGCCCTCACTCACTCTCTGTGCAGAGTCCGTGCTGGCTGCAGTTGGAGGGGCCGCAGTCCAGCTCGTTGCAAGCGGCACCCCGCCAGAAGTGCCCCGTGCACTGACAGTGCCCCTCCACGCAGGTCCCGTGGCCACTGCAATCCGGAGGCTGGCAGCGGGGCTCATGCACACACACCACAGTGGACACACTTCGAGGACAGCGCCACATGTTGTCCTGGCTGCAAGGGGACAGTGTTTGAAGAGACGCTGCAGTGCTGGCCATCTTCAGCCAGCCTCTCCAACTCCCTACAGTAGCTCATGAGAGCTGCCTCTCTCTCCACTGTCCCATCTCCAGACTTTTATAAGTAATTCCCAACCCCACAATCCCTCCGACCCCAGGGCCTTTGCAGATGCTGTTCTTGCTGCCAGAAGGTTCTCCTATGCCCCTGCTTAGCCACCTCCTCTTCCTTCAGATTTCGGCTCATGCTTCATTATCCTGAGAGGTTTTTTCTGACCAATCAACTCCCTTTCACCAACTTAAGTAGCACTGGTACACTAAGCATACTTCCTGTAAGAACGAGAGGCAGGGATCTCAGTTCTTCCTGTTCACTGCTGAATCCCCAGAGCCTGACACAGAGTAAGTGCTCTGTTTGCCCGTCTGGATTATATTTGTTGAATGAGACAGTTGGGGACAAGCCTGAACTTGGACCTCAAGAAGAGGGCTCTGATATGCTTACCAGTGATCTGATGGGTAACTGGACAAGGTTCCACTGAGCACGAAGGTGGCGGAGCCTCCTCCATCCAGGTTGATGGCATTGACTACATCCT
>NW_006436812.1:3111856-3119977 GCF_000325575.1 Pteropus alecto | reverse complement strand
CATCTCCCACAGGTTAACGCTGCGGCACAGGGGCAGTGATGTTGACTGTGCCCACCACCATTTCCAGTTTAATTCTTCTTACTTTCCATGGTGGACAATATCATGCCCATAGTGGCAGGCAAATTTTTAAATGGCCCCCCAAAGATGTCTTGTCCTAATCCCTAGAAGCTGTGTATATGAGATCACTCTTGTGCTTATGTTACGTTATGTGGCACAGCTGTCCACGAATTGGGGCACTGGCTTGGATTATCTGGGTAGGCCCAGTGGAATCGCAAGAGCCCTTAAAAGCAGAGAACTTTCTTTGGCTGGTGGCAGAAAAGGAAGTGAGAGAGATTGGAAATATAAGGGAATCAGAAGGATTCGACACACCTCTGCTGGCTTGAGGATGGGGAGGGTACACATGAGGAGGAATGTGAGTGGCCTTAGGAGCCGAGGCTCCAGCTGAAAGCCAACAAGGACACACAGACCTCAGTCCTACAACTACAAGGAACTGCATCCTGCCAACAACCCGAATGAGTTGAGAAGAGGATTCTTTCCCAGAAGTTCCAGATAAGCACCCTGCCTGGCCAACAGTTTGGCTTTGTGGGATGTCCTAAACACATACATAGCCCAGTGAGCCCTCCAGATTCCTTACCTACACAACGATGATCTGACAAATGGGTGGGAATTTGTTATGCAGCAACAGCAAATTAATACGCTCTCTTTACAGAGGAGGGAACTGCGTCTGAGAGGGTGAGTGACTAACCTGTCTATGGCCATAGAGCTAGCAGATAGCCAAGACGGGACTGGAACTGAGGTCTTCTCCCTGATAACTTTGTGATCATTTCCTTTTACCCCAACTGGAGCTCAGGAGGGAGGAGGCCTAAGTTGGGGAGACTGAGAGGATGTGTGTGGAGAAAGAAGAGTTCTTAGAAGTAAGACAGACCTAGGGACCCTCTTCCTGTTGAAAGGCGGGGGACAGATGGGTAAGAACATCCCCAGGCAACTGCTGGGGGTCAGAAGGACAGCTGTCTGGGTTCAAGTTCTTCAGAGGAGGACTCAGCCCAGGCTCACAGGCTCTGGTTTCCAGCACTCACCCCCGCTGCTCTGTTTGCCCGTCTGCATGGAACAGCACCAGCTGACCCTTCCGGTCGTGGCCCACAGCCGTCCTGGCCGATATCACATTCACAAATTTGCTGAAGGAACCTGAAGGAGAAGCAGCCTGGGTGATCAGTGGCCCTTTGGGAGGGCTTCACAGCTCTGCCTGACACTTCCTGCCAGTCCAACACCACCTTCCAGGCCACACCGTCCAGTGTTTCCTTAACTTCCCCCTGCCCCATCCCAGTTAGTGTCTACATAGTAGCCAAAGGGTTAAGTGTAAATCAAGTAATGTCAACCTCCAGGTGAAAACCCTCTTATGGCTTCCATTGTTCTTAGAACAAAATTCAAACACCTTACCAAGGCCCGGCATGACCATCATGGCCTGCTCTTAGTAGCTCATCTCCTGGGGCTCCCCTCTCACTACCCTGCAGCAGCTCTCTGTTCCCTCTAGCTGGACTGTACTTCTCCCCAGCTCTCCCCGTGGCTTCCTCCTTCCGATCTAAAACACCTCCTCCATGAGGCCATCCCTGACTGCTTAGTCCAAAATAGTCCATTTCCACATTAGGGCCATGGTGTCCTTCCCTTCCCAGTATTCCACATTCCAATGTGGTTCTCAAACTTGAGTGTCCATCAAAATCACCCAGGGGGCTTGTTAAAACACACAACCTGGGGCCTCAGCCCCAGGAACTCTGATCCTGTAGGTCTGACGCGGGCCTGAAGTTCTGCATTTACATCAAGCTCCTGGGTGACGCATCTTAGCAGCACTTCTCTATTCCTTGCCCATAGCTCCTTTCCTCCACCTACCCCCTTACCCCGAACTTTAATTTTCTTAGCACCTACCACTTCTTTTAGCCCACTATATATTTATTTTCTCTCTTATATATTGAGCAAGCACCTTATCTGTGTTAATCTCTGATTCCCGGTACCCAGAACAGTACTTGTTGAAAGCCTTTCCACAAGACCCCACTGGTTCACAGAAGGGCTGTTGCCACCCGGCCCCACCTGTCTCCTGTGTCTCTTCACACTCGGCCGCCTGGCTCTCATTGATGTAGACACTTCCATTGCGAATCAGCCACACAACTCCACTCAGCAGCTGCACGAATGGATTCTTAGTGTCCAACACTTCCTCTTCGGTCAGGTACCTGGACAAAGGGAAGGTGTGAGGGGCACTTACCTATGGGGGGCAGCAGCAGATAGTGGGGTTCCTTTCCTACTGCACCCTCAACAGCCTGGCTGCTTGATTGATTCCTCTTTCTGCCCCAGGAACCTGACCGGTCTTTATCCTGAGCAGCCTTAAACAGTCTACAAGGTAGACTACACTTAATAAAAACAACCATCCCTAACAGATCTCAAGTTCATCTATGGCCTTCAATTTCCCAGGCTGAAACTCTGGCCTAACTACCACCGGATGTCTGTACAGCTCTTCACTGACCTCCTTGCTTCTACTATGGCCCCTCCAGCCTAGTCTCCAGCCAGGTTTAGAGCAAGCTTTTAAATAACCATAGTCAGTACTGTCATCCTGATTCTCTGCTCATTCCTTCAGTCTCTGGTACACACCGAGTTCCTATGCACCTCTGAGCCTTAGCGCTTGCTGTTACTTCTGACTGCAATGCTTTTCCTCCAGTTCCAACCCAGGTTAACTTGTGATTAAACTTCAAGTTTCAACTCAAAGGTCATCTTCTCAAGCCTTTCCTGATGACACTCCCTAAAATCAACTCTATTTACAAGAGGTTCACCTTGTTCATTGCTTTGCTACACACACACAATTTTAATTTTTCTTATTTCCCTGACTTTTATTTCTGTTTCTTACTAATGGGAGAAGTCCGCGAAGGTAGAGGCTGTGTGTGCGTGTTCACTGCTATATATATCCCCAGTGCGCAGCATTTCCTGACACAAAGCAACTCTCAATGATAGAGGATGACGAATAAACCCTGCAAGGAGGGTATTACTATCTCCATTTTGCAGACGAGGAAACGGAAGCTAAGTTTAGTGAGGTGACTTGAACACAGTCGCATGGCTACATCCCGAATCTCAGGCTTTCTGCCCTCGACAGTTACGGGGCTTCCTGCCTCCTCACCCTGTGACCAGAGTCCCGTCGCGGCGGATCCCGAACTGCGCGTTCTGCAGCCCCCCGGCGCTGCTCACCCGCTGCCCGTCGCTCACCACGTTCCCCAAGCACTCGCCCGTGTCCATGCGGAAGAAGCCGCCATTCTGGGCGACGCTGCAGCCGGCCGCCCGCACCGTCTCCTCCACCGTGGCGCGGCGCCTCGACGCGCAACCGCCCGGCGGTCCGCGAAGTGCGAGACGAAGGTGCGCACCGCGGGGCCGCGGGTGCCGGGGGTCGCGGGGGAAGGCGGCCAGCTCTCGTGTTCTAGGCTGCCAGTGCGCACCCTCGCGCAGTCCCGGGCGGAGCGCGCGCGCATGCCGGAGTACGGCAGCAGCAAGTCATCGTCGAGGGAGGGCCTGCGGGGTTGGAGAGGCCGTAAGGTCGGAGGGTTGTGCCCCGGCTCGGGGGACCCCCGAACCAGGCTCACACCCCGAGAGCTGTACTCACCCCCAACCGAAGCCGCCGGACGCCTCCCAGAAGAAGCTGAGCAGCGAAAGGAAAAACAGAAGCCAGCATCCCATGGAGGCCGCCATGTTGGACTCGAGCCTCCGGTCACGTGGGTTCGACCCACGTTACTCAAGACCTCTGGTGGCAGCTTTCAGTTTTGACAATTGCTACCTTTTGGATCTCTGATAGGGCAGGATCTCGGCCTGTCATTTACCGTGCTTTTAGGGGAAGGGCGTGGCGCTGGGGGAGTGGCAGGAGCTTTTTATATTGATGTAATTTCAAACCTACAGGTTTTTTTTGTACTTATTCATACATACTTTTTTCTGAACTATTTTTAGCTGTGTTGCATACATCATTATCCTTCACCGCAATACTTCACTATATATAGTGTCTACCAACAAGAGCATAAGCACATAAGCACAGGTCAAGTAAAATCAGGACATTTTATATTGATAGAGTTCTATTAAGTGAGCCACAGTTCACATTCGAATATTGTCAAGTGTCCCTATCATGTCCCATTAAAAAAGAGACAACAGGCCCAAAATGGAGTCCCTTGTGCTACACCTGAGGTCGCCAAATGGAGACTTGATACCTAACCCAACTGTAGTTTCGGCCTCTCCTAGGAAGGTAATCTTAACATGTCAGTCTGGAATTCCCTGGCCAGCACTACAGAGGTAATGTGTGTGGACAAAAAAGGGGTTTTCCAGAAAGTAACCTTACATAGTACGCTTATTACAAAATCCTAATTGGGCAAGTCATAGACAGCCCATAGACTGTCCCCCAGGCATATAACTACTTTAGTAAAAGGCTTATCTTTGCCTTAAGCAAGCCCTACCCATCTGTGCATCTAGGTTAACACACCCACCTTTGAAGTGCCCCCTCTTAGGCCCCTCCTTCTAAAGCATGACCACCCTCAAGAGAACACATAATCTTAACTAGTCTGTACTCCAGTCCCTGCTTTGCTTTCTTACACCTTCATGTTATCTTCCTTCAATTCATCTTTAATCACAAATCCATAAAAGAAATTGCGAACTGTTATTCTCTGAAGCGTTTTTGTCAGTCTATTGAGATCCTGCTTCCAGGAGTTTCCTCTGGCTCAAATAAATTGTTATAAAAATTCTCTACAGGTGTGGACTTCTTACATCGACGCCTGTCTGATAGACACCTTTCACCCCTTGAAGGAGGTGATCTTGCCTGAAACAATTCACTCTTTTTCCCCCATCTGCCTATAAAAGCCTTCCATATAGCTCCTTGGAATTCTTTTTTAATTGCTAGGTGGGATGCTGCCCAATTTGTGAATCAGTGAATAAAGCTAATTAGACCCTCAAATTTATGCAGTTTAATTTTGTTTTTTAACAGTCCTTTTATAGCTATTTCCCCCACATCCAGGAGCCAGTCCAGGAGCTGTATTTAGTTGTCATGTCTCTTTGGTCTCCCTGAATCTGGAACAGTTCCTCAGCCTTTCTTTGTCTTTAATGAGCCTGACATCTCAGAAGAGGACAGGCAGGTCAGCTACATAATTTGCAGGAATCCTTGTTAAAATATTAAGAATTTAAAGATGGCAAGTGCAGAGTGTGAAAGCAAGCATGGGACCCCTCTGTGAGTGGGCCCTGTGCACCTGCACAGGTTGGAAGCCCATGAAGCTGGACTTGTAGCATGTGCTTCAAGCTTCCTTTGAGAGGATACTTCTCTTCGGGCCTCTGGTCTAGGGCAGTATCCAGGGTTAGGCAGCCTGTTGGTGTCCATGCAATGCACAGGCCAGGAGACAGCACAAGTCTGGATTGGCCTTTGGTGCCACGGGTACTTGAGGCCAACCTAAACACTTTCTGTCTACAGGTGAAGAGGAGTTTCCCACTTAAATGGCCAACATTTCTAATCAGTCCTTTGTTCTGCTTCTGTAAACATGCTTGCTGCATAGGCCAAAGATCTCAGAGTCAACTGAGAGCTCACCCTCCCCTTAAGATATATTGCTTTTAGTGTTTAAACAGATGTATCCCCTCCCTTTAAGATGTATTGCTTTAGTGCTTGTTAGAAAATCCCATGCTCTATAACTGCTCGCAGCCCATAGCAATTTCAGGGGTCTATAAATCAGCCCGTGCCAACTGTAACAACGTGGATATAAAAGTGAAATTGCCCCTAAGCTCTGCGCCCAGGTTTTCAGAGCACTAGTTCTTCTGGGACTGCCAGCGTAATACAACTGAGTTCTCTTTCTCTCTGGGTTTTCTCTCTACTTGGATTTTCGCTGGTCTGATTTTTGGAGCTTTTGGGATTTTCCATAACACAGGCAGCATGATTATTGCTTGAATTCAGGTCTTTCTTTGAGCCACTGCCCCTAAGAGCCAATCAGGGTGAGTATACTAGGTTGGATAGTGTCTCTCAAAATTCACAAACTTCCCAGCACCTCAGAATGTGACCTTCTTTGGAAGTTGGATCTTTGTGGATATGATTAGTTAAAATGAGGTGATACTGGGGTAGGGTGGGCCCCAAATCCGGTCTGATTGGTGTCCTGATGAGAGAAGAGACACACAGAAAGATAGAGGGAAGACAGCCATGTGAAGAGAGAGGCAGAGACTGGAGTGATGTGTCTACAAGCCAAGGAACGTCAAGGATTGCTGGCAACCACCAGAAGTCAGGAGAGAGGCATGGAACAGATTTTTCCTCTCAAGGCTTCAGAGAACACACAGCCCTGTTGACACCTTAATTTCTGAACTAATGGGTGACCTCAAATGACCCATGAGTGCTCTGAGGCCTGTGGGGAGACCAAAGTTAGTTCACTTAAGTTAACCACAGTCAAAATGACTGCTTCTTTTGGGGATTAAATGACCTGGCCTTACGCAAATATATTGATACGAAGGGATTGTGTTTTTTTGATCCTTATATTCAGCCTGCCAAAAACCGTCAGCAAACAAGCCAAGGCCTGCCGCCAACTTCCCAGCTTCCGAAGTCCTTTTTTCCCCATGTCAATTAGGAGTTGGCAGGTGGCAGGCAGTCTCTGACATTTGGTCTTCTCCCTACTTTAATGCTTGTCACTCCTTTGCCAAGTTGTTCTAAGTACATAAATGCCACATAAATTCTTCATTTGAACTAAGCGGTCTCTTACCATTAATTAAACAAGGATGTCATTAGTCTGCTGTGGCTGCCTACAAAGTAAACAAACCAAAATGTTAACCTGTATAAATGCCTCTACGTTAGGAAATCAAAATGCTAAGGACAGCCCATCATAAACAGCTAACTAGGCTTTAAGCTACCGCCAATCAATTTTCTTTGCTTCCCTACTTCCTCTTCAGGAGTCTCCTCTGGCTCTTGTCAGGGGAGTGCTCCTAACCACTTTGGTTTGACGCTGCCTGATCTGAATCAATTTTTGCTCAGATAAACTTTTAAAATTTTAAATAAGCCCCAGTTTATCTTTTATTAAGCCCAAATCCACAGTTCTAGCCAAACCAGCGATCTGGCTCAGGGGTTTCTCCTTCACTCACATCTACTCTTCATCTGGAACTTGGTCCCCTCTTAGCATCCTCTGGGTTCCACCATCATGTGTGGATTCCTCGCTGATGAAACAGACCAGCCATGCCCTCCTGGAGCTTATATTTTAATGGGGGAAATAGATACCAAATGATACAGGCATGGTGAGAGCCCGGAAGAAGAAGCAGGACGGAGAGAGATCAGTGTCAGTGGGGTGACAGGGAAGGCCTCTGTAAATCCATTTAGATGAAGACATACAGGATAGGAAAGAAGGGACAGCTGGAGGGAGTGGGGGACCAGAGCTTTGCAGGCAGCGGGCACAGCAGAGCTAGGTGACAGGAAAGCAGTCTGGGAGGTGAGCAGAGTGAGGGGAGGATGGAGGTGGGAGGGCCAGGCCCAGCCAGATCCTGCAAGGCTTTAGACAAATAAATTTGGATTTCCGCCCAAGTAAAACAGGAAGCCACTGGAAGTTTTGTTTTTTTTTTTAAACAGTTTTATTGAGGTATAATTTACATACCATAAACTTTGCCTGTTTTAAGTGTACAAATAAATGTATAGAAATATCTCAGTATCACCTTGGTCCACTTTTAGGACCTTTTCCTCACCCCTTGAAAGTTCTGTAGAGTGCTTTTATTTGTATTAAATGTCTGTAAAAGGCAAATCTGCCGAGACAGAAAGCAGATTAGTGGTTGCCTGGGGCTGGGGCTGGGAACAGGGAGTGACTGCAAACAGCACACAGGAAGGTTTTAAACCAGAGGCTGACAAGATTGGATGGCCTCCTCCTTGAGCCCTCAGTCCAAGTGCATCCTTGCCTTTGCTAGTTTATACGCCCGCCCTGTCAGCTGTGGGGCACTGTTCCCTGAAGATGCTTCTCTGTTTATTTTTTTCATGCACTTAGCAGGCATTGAATTTAGCAAATATGTGTTTCCTCCGCTAATGTAGGACATGAACAACATTTATGCATTGGTATTCGATTACCAATTGAGGAAAAGAATGAAATATTTGAGCAGTGCACGCAGTCTTTC
>NW_006436812.1:3110092-3111838 GCF_000325575.1 Pteropus alecto | reverse complement strand
GCTTGAATATGACTTTCCTAATATTTGCTTCCTGCCTTGACTGTCACCTCTTTGAGGGCAGAGACCGCATCTGCTTTTTACTGCTTTTCCCTAGCATTTTGCATGGGACCTGGCACATAGGCACTTTCTTATTGGGACAAAAAAAAAAAGGGATCCATCTGCCTGTGCACGTCTAAGCCAAAGAAGAGATATGTGCAGGTTTTGCAGCAAAGAAAGTAAGGTTTATGAGAGAGTTGCAAGTCCCGGAGACACAGGCAAGCTATCGCTCAAAGGCCTGGCTCCCTGGGTATCTCACGAGTACAGACTTCATAGGGGTAGTCATGGAAACTAAGGGAGTAAGAGTCGTGGGTGCTACTGGTTGGGCAATTAGAAAGGATGAGGTCATGAGGGGGATGAAGTAATTTATCATCGTGTCTGGTTCTGGAATCAGCCATGGCGCCATTCTATCTGCTCCCCATCCCATCTGGTCCCGTTGATACGGGCCATTATTTACAAAATGTACTCACAGAACTTTTAATCGCTTTATTTCCTTTCCCTGGGAAAAAGCCCCTCTCCCTCAAACTCAGGTGGTTACCCTGAAACTTGTAACAATATCTAAGAACCGGCTTTGAGATGTTGAGAGGCAGGAGGTTCTATAGTACTTCTGGGGGGCAGGTGACTTTATGAGCTCCCTGCATTCTGCATGGACTTAGGGAGCTGCCGGCTGTCTAGACCAGACTCAACAATGCAAACAGCCCAAGGTCTCTTCCATCAGTGAAAACTTAAGACACAACAATTCAAGGAGGCTGGTTTTTCTCCCCCTACTCATTTAATTCCACAAGCATTTATTAAACACTTCTATGTTCCAGGCAGTTTAATAGGAGCCAGGCTTGTGAAGGAAGCAAGATATTGCCCATGCCCTAAAGCAGTTTACAATCCGATGATATAATTGGCAAGTACACAAATAAATGGCAGAAAAAGATACCAAAAGAGCATTGTATAAAAGAAGAGAGGTAGATGGGGGATGGGAGATTTCATAGGACAAGTGACGTTCCAGTCGAATCTTAAAGGACAAATAAAATCTTAACTGAATTGGAGACTGGAGGCGGAACAGGTAATCCAGATGGAAGAGAATAAATTATGTCCTTGGAAACGCAGAGCGTTCTGGTGAAATGTTGCCTGGTCCAGTCTCCCCAACCAGTGGTGTGTGTGAGGGAAGTAAAGGCAGTCGCTGAGACAGAGAACGGGGAAGAGTGGGCACGTGAGCTCATCTCAGCTCTTGCTAGTTGTGATTTTTCTTCCTTCCCCTCTTCTCTCAGATCTGGATTCATGCAACCGTCCTGCAGAAGTTGTTCCCAGAAATTGGTTCATACTAAGGTGAGTTGACAGAGAAAGTCTTAACTCATGACTTTCCCCATTTTGCATTAGGATTCCTTTCTCTTGAAAGTGACTTGTAAGCTCAGGTTTCTCCTAGAGCCAACACTCCCCCCACCCCCACCTCATATGATAACTAACACCTTCTAGAAAGAACTGGACCGTCCTGCAGAAGTTGTTCCCAGAAATTGGTTCATACTAAGGTGAGTTGACAGAGAAAGTCTTAACTCATGACTTTCCCCATTTTGCATTAGGATTCCTTTCTCTTGAAAGTGACTTGTAAGCTCAGGTTTCTCCTAGAGCCAACACTCCCCCCACCCCCACCTCATATGATAACTAACACCTTCTAGAAAGAACTGGTGTCTGGCTCCTGTGGCTTATCTCTCACATTTA
>NW_006436812.1:3102986-3110015 GCF_000325575.1 Pteropus alecto | reverse complement strand
ACTTTTGTTTGCAAGGCAATGTGCAAGACATCCTTTTTTTTTTTTTCAAAGACATCCTGACGCATACGGAGTGCCAAATGGGCATTAAATCCTGGCGCCTGGTTCCCCAAGAAAATGACAACCTCAATAGCAAGTCAAACTTATCAACAGAATCCAGGAACATTCCTGTGGGCCTGACAATTTAAGAGCAATTTTGGGAAAGCATCCAGGGGCAGCAGCAAAGAAGATTGGACAGAGGAAACTAACTCCTAAAGGAAAGATTAGAAGAACCCCTCCCCCAAGGGCATTTCAATTCATATTCTCAAATATGACTAAATTGATGATCGGCAGTGATTTCTCACTTTGAAGCAAAGCAAGATGATGGACTTAGCCTTCCAGCCCAAGGACTGAGTTTTTAGCGGGTTTTTCTACCCTGCAGTGTAATTTTGATGCCTGTCTGCATGCAGCTTGAAATCAGCACCGCAAATGGCCTGGACCCATAATAAGGTTCCAGAAAGTCTTTTCTCAAACACTGGATTAGAGCTCCAGCTGACATGTTAGGGTATACTCCCATGGGGGCAGGACACAAGGGAGGCCCTCAGGCTGGGCATGAGAGAAACGTTAATGAGTCAGCTGTCCCTTCCTGCTGTCTCAGACAGGTCCCAAGTAACCTGACATTGTCACCGCTGCGGTAGCAGGTAACACTTACTTGGTACTTACTGTGTCACAGGTACTGTTCTTAGTCCTCTACAAACAGAACTCTTAGAGCAGCGGAGCTAATAGTGAGGTAGGTGCTATAATTATCCTAATTGTACTGAGGAGGAAACATTCACAAAGATGCTAAATGACTTTGCCCAGGGACACCAAGCTAATGAATGGGACAACTCAGGACTTGGACTCAGGTAGTCAGGGCACAGAACACATCGTTCACCATTATGCTACACTGCCTTTTGTAAAATGACATGACCGTGACATGATGTGACTTCATGATACCACAGAGGATATAAAGATTATATGTGCTGCCTTTCTGGCTCCTGTCTCAAGTTCTAGGTCATGACTTGAACCGTTATTTTCAAGTACCTTATTTCTCCCACTAGGGAAGATGCAACAGTTGACAGCTGAACAAATTGCCTTCCAAACTCCAGTTTATGGGTCGCTTCAGAATTTGCATTGAGTGGGGTTGAAGACTCAGAATACAGCCCCAGAAGTTGTCCAAAAGGCTGAGAAACAGGGCTCGACTCTCCACTCAACTGCTCTCTGAATTTATTCATCTGCTGCTGTGCCTGGAACCATCCCAGCCTTCCTTCCCAGGCCCTGCTCCTCGAGGGGATGAAGCTGGGGTGCCTTGCTCTCAGGTGCCTCCTTCTCAGGGTGTGACCTAGGATTCCAGGAAGGAGGGATGAAAGGTATGGATTTTATCTTCCTGGGTGGCAGGCGTGGAGCCGTTCATGTCAGTTGGTGGTGCCGGTGTGGCTTGCCGCAGCTCTCTGTTTGCTGGGGGGTACCGTGCCAGGATGTAGAGGAAGCCACCCAGGGCCCCCACGGCCATGGCTGTGTTGTGGGAGGAGCAGCCATCTGGGGAGAGAGACAGAGGCCCCTCTGTGAGTGCTGGGTGGTGACCACAGTTCCGTCAATGCTTTTCAGATATCCCGCCAGCCAGCCTGGTGCCAGCAGATCCACTTTGCCAGGCCGGGCACCCATCCGCTAGCCGCTGTAGGTGTTGGCTGCTAACAGCTCCCTTCTCTAGAGAAATGTCTCCAGCCATCTGGAGCCTCCTCACCCAGAAGGTTACACTTCCTCCCAATGATTTACTAATACAGGGACACAAAAGCCAGCTCTCTCTGGGAGGGTGACTCTGTGTTAAGAGTTGCTGGAGCCCCTCCCACAGGATCTGACCTGAGGCCAAATCCTTGTCCAGCTCGGTCCAGTTTCCCCTGCTTTTAGGCCCTAGTGAGACCTTCTAGGACAGCACCTCACTGCCCCATTTTACAGATGGGGAAACTGAGGCTCAGGTAGCAGAGCTCAGCTCCCAGCCCTGGCGACTTTACAGCTCATTTCTTGACCCCGACAGCCTCCCTCATCGCTGCCTCGGGCCTGCTGGTCCCATGTGACCCTGAACGACTGCCTGAGACAGGAACTTAGATGTCATTTAGTTCTCTGAACTCAAAGTGGGCCACCCACCTTTAGTCTCTCGGCAGGTGGAGTGAGCCAGGATTTTCCCCACCCCTCACAGACTTAGAGAAGAGAAGGACCTCAGCCAGGCCCCGTGGAGGGAGGGAGAAAGCAGATTTCAAGAACGCTAATTACTCACCCAGGCAGCCTATGCCTATCGGTGGCCTACCGTAAGCCAGGGGGAGCACTTGGCGCGATGGTCTGATATTAACCCCAATAACTCTATGAAGGAGGCACTGTTTGGTCCCCATTATACAGATAAGGAAACCGAGGCTCAGATAGGTTGAGCGATTCCCACAGCGAGTAAGGGAAGACGTGGATTCAAACCCAGACAGCCTGGCTTCAAATCTTGTGCTTAGTCTCCATGGATGTGTGTCATAAGTGAAGGAATGTTGTTCCATCCTGGGAAGGCTGCTGATCAACCTTCAGGGGCCTCAGGAAAGGCCTTGGGCTTCTGAATTTCTGCAGCTCTCTCTCCAGTTGTCAGTTTCTAGGGAGCAGCCAGCTTCCACGGTGTGCACAGAAGTCCCCTACCACCCACCATCGACAGTCCCAGGCCCCTCGGTGTCAGGCGGGCCTATCTAGGGCAGGGGGCCTCTAGGAATCTCCTGAGAAAGTCTCTCCCTTCCCCTGGCCAACCCCTGGTGGCAGCTACAGACCCACTGGATTTGTGCTTCCACGCCCTTCTCTTGTCTACCTGCAAGTAGATGACGAGGCAGTGGTGGGGTGGATGGTGAGATGTTTAGTTACTAGAATCGTCCCCGGTATAAGTTGGACTTCTACTCTGAGCTGGCTATTCTACTTCCCTTCCTGCTTTTGCCTTGCAGTTATTTATTTTTTATTAATAAAAAGATTGAAATCAAATCCTCTCTTCCTTCTTTCTCCCTCTCTATCTCTCTACATCCCTTCCTGCCATATTTTATCTTGCTTTTTTTTTCCTTCCCAATATAGTTATATCCTATTCTCAGTCTCTCCGCATTGGTGGGCCGACCACATAACTTATCATTTCAACCAGGACACTTTGGGGAGGAAAAAGGGCACTATTCATAATGGCACCAGGACAACAGGTGTCAGCTGGGAATACCAGGATGTGCGGCCACTGGGATTGTGCTGGTCACTTGCCTTTTGGTTCTCAGATCTCCTGCCTGACCTTCTTTGCTCCAAACTCCAGGGCGCTAACCCTCCAAACTACATTTCCCAGGCTGCTTTGCCCATAAACAGCAGGCAGAGGTGGAGCGAGGGGAGAAGCTGGGGTACTTCTCCCCTGACTCTGTCTCCTCTGTGTCCAGCCCCTGAAGTTTCTGCTAACACCACCTCCTCCACTCTGTCCCTCCAGCTCCGCCTCCAGGGAGGGCAGTGGCATCCTGCAGTGGTTCATCTCTGAGTTTTGTCACCTTTTCTGTTTTCAGCAATTATGACACCTCTGAGGCAGGTTCTCTATATTCAATTCCCTCTGTGGAAGTTCCTGACGTGGGTTCTGTTCTGACTTGATTTCGATGGAGAGGGATTATCTCTGTGATTTTCAGTAATACACTAAACTTCTCTTTTGTGTTCCTTTCACTGGAGATTTTCCTCTGGACTCCCCACTTTAGGTATCAGAGATTCCTACCCTTCCTTCCCTCTCCCAAACACAAGGGCCCCTCAGATCCGGCTCCTTCAGTGATGCTGGGGTCTGTTTCAAATTGAGCGCTATCTGTGTGTAGCCTTTCTGGGGTGTCTCAGTTTCATGCCAAGAAGGTCCCTTGGACATTTTTATTACCTGCAAATTGTTTTTCTCGCCTCTTTACTCTTCTCAGATAATGCTGTTGGTGTTGAATTGCTTTAGATAATTCTTCATCTTCAGCATCTAGGAGAAGAGTGAAAGATGAGCTTCTCAAGATGGATTTTAAAATGTTACTTGCAAAACCTCCTTGTCCTCACAACACCTCAAGCAGCTCAGATCTTCTCTTTAATCTGGAGCCACTTCCAGAAGTTTCCTTGAGCACCTGTCTGCAGATCCTTCCATGTGGCCTAAATTTGTCATCTACGGATATTTCTCAAATTGTAGTCCCTCAACCTCCCACATCTGAATGGCCAGAGGACCTCATTAAAATGCAGGTTTATGAAACTAATATGCTATTGTACATCAACCGTAATTGAAAAATAAATTTAAAAAAAATTTTTTTTAAATGCAGGTTCCACAGCCCCACCTTCCATCTGCTGAATCTATAGATCTGGAGACCTGAGAATCTTCACTTTATAAACTCCTCTGTTTCAAAAACAGAGTCCCTTATTTCAAAAGCTTTGCCTTGTCGAGCATCCCAACCTTCTAATTTAGGAAGCTAGTATTTATTGGGAGCCTCCTCTGTACCCAGGACACACCAGGTGGTTTCACATGTATTACGTCTGCTCCTCACGGATTAGGAAGGAGATTGTTATGCCCATTTATTCACAGGTGGGGAAATCGAGGCTCAAAGAGGTAAAGCCACTTTTCATTTCTCCAATGAAGCCCAGCTGTCCAGTGTTGCACAGCTGGAAAGGGGTTGCTCCTTCACCCTTTGCTTCTAAGTCACCCCTACCTGGACATCTCCCCTGACCACTATGCCTGAGGAACCTTCCTTGATGTTCTTTTCTTTCTCAAAGGTGTCAACTTCACAGCCTTTTCAGAACTCACAATTATTTCACTTATTGGTTTGTTTAGTGGTTTCTGCGTCCTTTTCTTAGTGCCCTCATTTACTTGGAGCCTAGCACAGTGTCTGGCATGCAGTAGATGCTCAGGGAATGTCACTGAAGGAATGAATTTGCAGGAGCAGCCAGCCAACATTTTCCAACAAGATTGCCTCCCGTCCTGCAAAGTTTTGGCTTCCAAAGTTCCGAGCCCATTTCTATGTGTGTGTGTGTGTGTGTGTGTGTGTGTGTGTGTGTGTGTGTGTCACCAACAACCACAGAGACACGGAGAGATTTGCACAAAGTCACACAGTAAGTCCGTGTTGAAGCACAGACTAGAAACCCAGGCCCAGCTCTAGGCTTCTTTCTGGCATCTGTGTCCTTCAGAAGGTGTGTGTGTGTGCGCGCGCGCGCGCGCGCACATGGGTGTTGCAAATCTCTTTGTGCCCCTAGCATCACTTCATCTTTTTCCCACCACCCTTCCAGCACCCACCACCCACCAGCCAGGGCAGAAGGGAAGCTCACCAGGCCTCCCGAAGCATCCTTCCTGTGGCTTCTGCCAGCTGAGAATGGCCTCCAGCCACCGGAGCTTGTAGAAGTCAGAGAAGCTGCTGATTCCACAGAACAAGACTGGAAGCAAAGACAGGAGACTCTCCATAGCCCTGCCCCCCACAGGTCCACCTCCTCCACTCCCTAAGGCCAGCACAGTGCCATCTGCCTCCTCTTGCCAGGGTTAGGCAGAGCCAGGAGGTGGGCGCTCAGCACAGTGGCTGGAAGGAGGCAGTCCTGAGTCTGCCTTAGTGAGCAGGGGCTCCCAGGCCTGGGTCCTGCCTCCCACTCAGGGCCTTGGTCCAGGCCAGTGGAATAGGAGTCAGCAGAGGGATCTGGATACCCAAGCCAAGGAGCAGCCACCCAGGGACCCCCTTTCTGCCTTATCTCTAAGGCTCTGAGTGTCTGTCTGTTTGCTGGTTAACTAGTTAGTCAGCCGTGCAGAGCTCCATCATTGCGTCAGCCTCTGGGGAAGCAAGCAGTCAAAACGGTGGCAGATAAAATACAGGATGCCCAATTAAATTAGAGTTTCCAATAAACAACAAATAAAAAATTTTAAGTCTAAATATAGCTCATGCAATGTTTGGGAATGTACTTATACCAAAAATGTATTCATTGCTTATGTGAAGTTCAAATTTACCTGGGGATCCTGTAAATTCTTTTTGCTAAATCTGGCAGTTCTACTCTGTGTGTGTGTGTGTGTGTGTGTGTGTGTGTGTGTGTGTGTGTGTGTCCACAGTCAGGGACACAGTACTGCTTTGTCCCCAGAGCAGAATGCCTACTGTTTTCCATGAAGATGTCCCGGGTCGGGTAGGCATAGCCAATGGCCTCAGCTCTCCAGTTCAAGTCCATCATGTTGGCGCAGAAGAGGTTCATGTAGTGTTGGCTCTGGCGGAACAGCCCTCTCGTGCATCCTTTCTAGTGGGACAAAAGAAGTTGGTCCAGTGACAGACCTGAGTTCTGTTATAGGAAAAGGCTTGTCATTCTGAGATGACACTGCAAGTGGATGCCTTTGGATGCCTTTCCCCTTTTCCCAGAATTTCTTTCCTACTCACATTCCCAGCCTGCTGGGGCATCGGACAGAGCTAAGCTTGAGTCCCAGCTCCGACACTTAGGAGCTGTGTAATCTTGGTCGGTTAAGTTAACCTTTCAGAGCCTCGAGGGTCTTCAAAGGGCAAGGGCGATACCACTGGGAGCTGCACGGGAGGGGCACTCCTGCGGGTGGTTGATACCGTAATTACGACGCGCCCAACACTAGGGGGCGCTCTACAACCGCTAGCTGCTGTCGCTGCATTCGGATTCCACACTAACAGGGCTGGCAGCTACAGCGCTTCTCAAAGTGTTGGCTGCGGATCGGTTGCGGGGAGAGAACAGGAGATGAGAATAGGCCTTAGAAACTTTTATAGCAATGCGTCAGGATAACTTTCTATCTGTCCAATCTAATAATCAAAATAATTTTCTTCGTAATTTGGTTGTTACTGTATTTACAAAAATACCAGTTCGTGATGGCTTGCAAATAAATAATAAACAAAGATTCTGTTAAAAATAAAAAGACTGGCAAGGCCTTTCTAGGCTAAGAATTTCTGGACGATGACTAACATTTTTGAATAGAGATAACAAGCCTTACCTTTCTATAGAAATAAATATATATTTAGCAATGATTATTTAGCAAATTGAGCTCTT